>NC_056741.1:308854758-309109758 GCF_019279795.1 Protopterus annectens | reverse complement strand
TATGCAAGTGATTGTACAGGGCATCAGTGTAAGTTTCAGTGTAGCTACCACTTTCAACTTGGGGTGAGGCTTGCAAGTCATTCATACCTTCACCTAGGAGAGTATAGTTTGCCTTGGTGAAGTTTTTAGTCTGACTTCACTCTTTGTTAGTCCTGGTGTTATTGTCAGTTCGTAGGTGATTTGTGGTCAGTTTTAACTAATGAGGGTCCAACAGTTGCAGTAGGGCATCTGTTTGACATGTTGGTGAGGTGTAGATCTAGAATTCTTGTTCCTCTTACTGGGGTATGGAAAATTTGTTCCAGGACATTTGAATTCATAAAGTCAAGGAACTTTTGTGCTAGTGAGTTTGGGCTAGAGTGTTTTTCCCAGTTGATGGTGGGATAATTGAGCCAGTGTGTTTGGTAAAATGTGGATTTGTCTTCAGTTTGGTTAAGTAGGCTTCATGGGTGTTGTGACACATGGAGGGGGATCTATAACTGTCTAGGACTTGAATGGGGCTCTTACCCACTGTAACCTGGACCTGGAGCTGGAGCAATTCCATGGAGGTGTTCGGTCTAACTAGACAGGAGGTCAATTTATCTTTAATATGGATTGAAACACTGGCTCCCTTGGTTTTCACACATTCATTTAGCAGTCTAAAGGTGTGGAAGGCATTGTAATTTTGCAGGGCCGGTGTACTCTGTGAGGCCTTAAACCAGGTTTCTGTGACTGCAAAAACATCTACATCTTCTAGTGATAGAAGTGCTTCCAGGTAGTGCAGTTTTGGTTTAAGCTCCTGGCATTTAGCAACCTGACATTTATTTTATTCTGATTGGTTAATTTCACATTGGTAATGTTGTTTTTGAGGGCTTGCCTAAAAAGGCATTATGGGGAGGCAAGAGCCTTTTCCAGCAACTGAAAGCTTAGGGTTGCCAGGTGCAAACCATCTCTGGCAAAACAGTGAGGTTTGTCGACCATGGCTTCCCAGGCAGACATAAACTGGATCCTCTTGGAATAACACCAAAACTAAGCCAATTATTAAAATCAATCATTTTTTAGTTCATACTGTGGCATCATTCTAGGTGAAGGTAGTATGCTGCTCAAGGCTACCTGCATGGGACACATACTCAGAGAGCTTGACCATGTCCCTCCTCATATAGTCCAGTGAGGTACATCTCAGGTCATTCACACCAACATGAACTATGACAGTGTCATAACAATACTTGTTGCTGAGAGACATGAGTGCATGCATGATTTTGATTAATCCTGGCACCGGACAGGCAGCTGACCGTGACTTTCTCCTTGTCCAACCTGGTGAGCGGGACATTCGTGTGTCTCACTACTGAGTCTCCAATGATAGGAAAACTTAGTTTCTGAGTGTTACACCTTAAGGGCTTGCTGGGTGAGACATTGGTGTTGGTATCTGTCATGGGTGCTGTGCAGACTGTGTTAGCTGTAGCAGACTTGTGTTTTGGAGGTCTCTGGTGTTTTGGTATGTTTTTTGAGAGAACCACAGCATATATGGATTTATGTGTTTGATGTGTACTATGTGTTTGAGTAGTAGTATGTGCATGAGTAATGGTACTATGTGAATATGTAGTGGTGGGTGAGTTGGCAACCTTCTCTCATGTTACTGTTTTGAGTGAGAGAGGGCATGGATTCTAAATACATTGACTGTATTATTAGTAGAGGGTTGTCTGTGTACATGAGGCAATTGCTACACTGCCTCAAGAGACCCAAGTCAACAAGGTTGGCAGGAGAAACAAGGGTAGCCCAAATGTCCATAATGCTAGGTTGAAGACTGTTGCACTAGGGTGGCTTTTTCAGAAATTATTATGGAGGAGTTTGGAGAATGGATATTTCTGCTGGGTTTTAAGAGAAAATTTGTGAATTTAACTGTCCAGCTTTGGTGTACAATTGTACATCAGTATGCAGTGCTGCGCAATGCACAAACAAGCAGAAACCTGCTCAGATGCAGACCCTAAATGCCAGAACCTAAAACTTGAAATAAACTCAAACAAAATTCAAAAGGACCAATAAGGATGCTTATTCCAAGCTATAGCCCAGCCTCCCTTTACTAGTCAGGTCCCAATCAATACAATTCTTTCACAAACCTCCAGATAGGCCTCTTCCAATCCAAGATGGCCTGGAAAACATGCTCAGAACAAACAAACAATTCCAGAAGCAGTAGGGCTGGATCTGGACTATACTTCAGCTACGAGATACCCTAGCTATAGCAGAAAACATTATAGAATGTTTAACACAGAAGGAAAAATAGCAGTGAGACACTGAAAAATGTTTAAAACAGCAAAAAATCAGCCAGGAGGCTGTAAAGAATGATTGAAGCAGTCAACAGTTCAGTTAATTAAGTACTGCTTGACGAGAAAACCACAGCAAGCAAAAGAGATAGCTTTAAAACAGTGAAAATATACCAAAAAATACTTAACAAACAGTGGAAACAACAAAAAACTTGCTAAGCAGTGAAAACAGCAATAAAATTTGATTTTACAGGCACAGCGTAGCAGGTAATTGCAGTATAACAGTATAGTTTAGTACACAGTAGATAAATGTAGTATAAAAGTAGATGACAGGCAATAAGAAAGTGCTGTAAATAGTATAAATAAGTAAAAAAACAGGCAACTTATGATTTTTGGAAACTCAGAAGCCTCTAGTCATCTGGTATCTCAGCTCAAATTTGTGGCTGGTATTCTACGTCAGTTCAGTATAAACAAGCAAACTTGGTCAGATGGAGAGCTAAATACCAGAAGCTAAAACTTGAAAAAAAGGCTAACAAAATTCAAAAGGACCAATGGGGATGTTTATATATATATATATATATATATATATATATATATATATATATATATATATATATATATATATATATATATATATATATATATATATATGTTAGGCTTAAAATGGCTCGCAAGGGCAGTTAGCTTAGTACTAAACTATGAACCTATATATGTATATATATATATATATATATATATATATATATATATATATATATATATGAATACATTCATTTGATTGGGTGCACATTGCTCGATCATGCACAACACCGACTGTAAGCCTCAAATTTCAGAATGCCAAATGGTCAGAATGTCATAAACAACACCGAATTCGACTTTTCCGACTGTTCAACCACCTAAACAAGTGCTACCATGGGTCAAAAAGGGGACGATATTTTGCAATTCACAACTCTTGCGATCGCTTTTTTTTGGGAGTTTACCACACTGCTTTCGATATATTATACATTGGTAATATATCTGTTGGCTAAATGAATGTATACTATGTTGTTGTTCTGTCTTTTGGCTTTTCCCAGTTAGGGATGGCCACAGTGGAACTCCAGTCCGCTAATGATTGGCAGTACATTTTTACGTGCCGAGTTGCCAGCCCTGACGCACAACCTTCAATGCAGGTACACCCATTCACGAATGTCTCCACACAGAAGACGCTCTAGCTGAGAATCAAACAGGACAACATCTTACTGTGAGGCGACAACGCTACCGCAGTACCACCACCGCAGTCTGTATACTATGTATATATATATATATATATATATATATATATATATATATACAGATATATATATATATATATATATATATATATATATGCATATATACACACACACACACACACACACACACACACACACACACACACACACACACACACACACACACACATACACACATACACACACACACACACACACACACACACACACACACACACACACACACATAGAGATATATACACATGGTAAATATGAACTGCAGGATATTGAAAAAGTATTATACAGTGTTTGAGTATGATATAATTTACAAACAGGTCTTAAATGACGCCTAGTATTCATTTGGTATCTATGCATTTTGTCAAGAGTAATCCTTGCATTATGTCTCCAAAGAACTACAGTCCTGTTTAGTAGAAGAGTGTGATAAAGACTATACTTGTCTTAAAATAACTAAAATATTAATGGCATTTATTATGCAAACTGCACATTTTTTAGGTCAGTCACTTTCTTAACAATATAAAAACAAAAACAAATAAGGACACACCTACGACTGCTGAGGTATTGGTGGAACTGCTTTTTACGTTTGGATAACTTTCTTAACAATGTAACAAAATACCACCAACAACGCCCAAAAATCGAGTCCACAAAATAAAATAAGACAGAATAGTCCAAAACAGCAAGTGGACTCAAAAATAACCAATGATTCCAGAATAACTTCCATTTATGTATCTATTTCCACAAAAAAGTCATACAACATAAGTGCTTTGCAGTATGCCTGCTTCATCAGATGTAATAAAACAACCAAATAAAACTCCTTAAATAGTAAAAGCAATTACCACACACACAGATCACATGGTCTCTATAATAAAAGTGACACACACATATATAATCCAAGGCCTGCCCAAATTACATAAAAATTCTGTTCACCCTCCTTTACATCCCATAGTTGCAGGGCGTAATTGGTGTACTGAATCCGTGTCTTTATATATTGAAAAGGTTCTGAGACATATCTTGAATGCAAATTAATATATTTTACGAGATGCTAAAAACTTTTTGGTTGATCTATTCTCAGTTACTCAAGGGTCTGTTAATAGTAATATGGTGTTTTTAGTCACCCTTGATGTGACGTCTCTTTTTACCAACATAGCTAATGACACTGGCATATGTAGTTTTAAACAATTGTTAAGTCAATATACTAACTGTACCAGTGAACAAATTAAGCTATATTGTGTTCTTTTGAAAAGTATGTTAGAGAATAATGTTTTTGTTTTTGACGACGTCTTCTACTGGCAAAGGAATGGTGTAGCTATGGGCATGTCTTGTGGCATTAGCTAAGCCAATACAGTTATGGCAGTTTGGGAACAATAATGTATTTTGAGTAGCCCTTATAATGATTATATATTATTCTACCGTAGATTTGTTGATGACATATTCCTTTTACGGAGTGGCTCTTTATTAGATCTTAGAGCATTTAAAGACTATATTAGTTCTAGCACCTCCTTTTTAAGGTTTTCTCTGTTATATTCTGAGAGAAGTATACATTTTTAGAGGTCAATATTGTGATTGATAGCCAAGGCCATATTTCAACCAAATTGTTTAGGAAACCAAACCATTGTAATCCTTTATTGTCTCAGGATAGCATGCATCCATCACACATTTTTAAAAATGTTATAAAGAACCAGGTATTCAGATTTTTTATGTTGAATGCTGATGATCAAGAATTTATTAATCATACTAATGGTTTCGTTAAATTATTAACTGAAAAGAGTTATAAAGAGCATGACGTTACTAATGCCATAGGTGAACTTACTAATTTAATAAGGAGTAAGGCTAAGCCGTATTTCTCAGAGGGCCACTCTACTAATGTTATTAAGCAAACTACTAAACAGGCAAGAAAGTTAAAGGTACCCTTACACTATTCTAGTAATGTGCTGTCTTACATGCAGGTTTTTGAGAAATTTTGGCCTGTTTTAATAACAGATGAGGAAATTAGTAAATTGATAGATGTCGAACCCACGTTTCTGTTTAAGGCAATTATGTTATTAAGGGATAATATAAGAAAGATGCACATTACACCAAGCCATGTGGAAAGTGCATAGTTTGCAAGTATATAGACACTCTTTTTCATCCAGACCAACATAAAAAGTATGTGTTTGAGGTCTCTGCTACATTGAGACAGCACATGTGGTTTACTTAGCTTCCTGCCTGGTATGTCATAAGTTTTATGTGGTCAAAATGGAAAGGTTATTAAGAGATAAGATAAAGGAACATCTCTATCACATTAGTAAGCTCCCTATTTCCAATGTTTTAGCTAAGCATGTGAAGGAGACTGATAATAGCCACAGTTTTAAGTTCATTGTTATTGGTAGGATTGTAGAAAGTATTCATGGTGGGGACATTAGGAATCTTACAGAACAAAAAACAGATAACAGATACGGAGGCAACCAGACAGTCCAAATAGCACGTTTATTCTTTAGAGTGCTTTTCATCAGCTAAAACAGCTGACTTCCTCAGAAAGCTGATTTAGCTGACGAAAAGTGCTTTAAAGAATAAACGTGCTATTTGGACTGTCTGGTTGCCTCCGTATCTGTTATCTGTTTTTTGTTTTACTAGTTACTAGCCCAGTTGTTTTGTAATCTTACAGAACAACTAGAGGCTAAATGGATTATTAGGTTAAGAGGTGACTCTGGACATGACCTGAATGATAAGGCTCCTGTTCAACCTATGCTGGAAGCGTGACCTTTGATAAAAATGATATTATAGTTGGTCTTATATTCACTATTTAGTATTGTTATATATAGTTTTAAAAAAAAAGTTTATTTGTTCTTACTGATTATTGCAGCCAAATGTAGATTCACTTGTAATTTAATGATTAGGAACTATTATATATGTGTGTCACTTTTATTATAGAGACCATGTGATCTGTGTGTGGTAATTGCTTTTACTATTTAAAGGGGTTCTATTTGGTTGTTTTATTACATCTGATGAAGCAGGGATACTGTGAATGTGCTGTTGTATGAATTTTTTTTATAGAAATAAACACATAAATGGAAGTTATTCTGGAATCCTTGGCTATCTTTGAGTCCACTTGCTGTTTTGGATAATTTCTTAACAATGCTTAATGTGAAATTTTGCTCATGGGAAGTGGACAATTGCGTTCAAAGAAGACAAAGTTTTTAAGACAGCAATTAGATCGATAGATGTGATTGTATATCATTTGAGGGTAAATAAATTGTGAGCTTTTAAATGTTAATTTAAGCGCTGACATTATATATAAAGCTATTACAACTATTGCATGTACAGGTTGATTTTATCTGATTCAATAAGCTGAGCAAATTAACTGTTTTCATGGTGAACACAAACTGGTCGTACAACAGCATCTAGGCAGATTACATTTTTTTGTTTGAAATAATATTGGCTAATTAGCTGGGAATTTGGCTGTTTGTCTTACATGTTGCAAAGTAATATCTCTGTAGCTATTCCACACCATTGGAGAAAAAAAAAGCATATTTGAGGTAAACTAATATTTTGCAAAGAGCTAATTATATAGGCATGTCAGTAAACTACAACAGTGCAAATTAAACAATTTTAACAGCTTATATATATAAATGTTTCACATCAGCCATAAGAGAAAATATAATCTGTTAGTTTTAAAGTCTTAGGAACATACTTTGCTATAAATGCCTCCATTTTAATTTTGACATCATAAGTATACAATGGCATCAGTGCAGAGGAATTGAGAACTTTTGGCTGGTGCTCCACAAGAAACAACAAATCACTGTGTTATGTTATTAACTATGGACTTTATGCTTCAAATTAGCCTACAGATCTGTGTTTAAGCTAAATTGTTGAGCAAAAGGAAATAACGATGCAAGTATTCACAAGCCTTTACTAGCGTGTCACTTTTAATGTGAATCTGTAGACCTAATGTTTCTGAAAGTATTATATGACCACATCCTTCCTGTTTCAGCACAGATGCTCCCTGGTGGGCACTTGTGTAAGAACTGAAACGTTATCATCTTTTATTAGTACTGCGGTTTCACCACAAGAAATTCTACATATACACTAAAGGCTTCTTTGAAAGTATTTCAATAAAACAAAATCCAATACCTATGGTCTCTGAAAGATAATTACATAGTTTACATATAACCAGTGAACGACCTTAAAAGTGATAAGTCCATTCAGTTTACAGGACAGTAACATGAAGCATAGCTGGCACTATGCACCGGCAAAACCCAAGGCCATGGGAGGACTTCCAGTTGACATGCTGGTAGACAGAGCTCCCAAGAAAAGTAAGTGTAGCAGTCGGCTACAGGTACTGGTGCTCGTGGGAGCCTTTCTCTGACTGCTTGCAGTGTGGTGACAAGATAAATCTAGAACTGTGTTTCAGTATTTTTTTGTCTTTTTTGTCAGCAGGCAAGTGGACCAAATGGACACATCCTCGAGCTGTAATCGTTCAAGTTCACATCCTGAAAGCAAAGGACTAGATTGATTACAGCATTTTTTTCTTTGTTTTTTTCACATCTTTTCCTTAGAAGGCAATACAAGGGAATGGAGTGGACATTCTCTTAAGGCTGAAAATTCTTCAACTAAGTGTAATCTTCAATAACATGGAATCTTGTTAAAAACTTCACTTCCAGCAGCAAAGCATTGCAAATATTACTTATTTTTTTCATGCTATTGTAACACATTAGTGCTGGATTTGAAGTTGCAGCATTTTGTTTCTCTTCCATTGATTTTTGTTCATGCTGTTGTAACACATTAGTGCTGGATTTGAAGTTGCAGCATTTTGTTACTCTTCCATTGATTTTTGTTCATGCTATTGTAACACATTAGTGCTGGATTTGAAGTTACAGCATTTTGTTACTCTTCCACTGATTTTTGTTCATGCTATTCTAACACATTAGTGCTGGATTTGAAGTTGCAGCATTTTGTTACTCTTCCACTGATTTTTGTTCATGCTATTGTAACACATTAGTGCTGGATTTGAAGTTGCAGCATTTTGTTTCTCTTCCATTGATTTTTGTTCATGCTGTTGTAACACATTAGTGCTGGATTTGAAGTTGCAGCATTTTGTTACTCTTCCATTGATTTTTGTTCATGCTGTTGTAACACATTAGTGCTGGATTTGAAGTTGCAGCATTTTGTTACTCTTCCATTGATTTTTGTTCATGCTATTGTAACACATTAGTGCTGGATTTGAAGTTGCAGCATTTTGTTACTCTTCCATTGATTCTTGTTCATGCTGTTGTAACACATTAGTGCTGGATTTGAAGTTGCAGCATTTTGTTACTCTTCCACTGATTTTTGTTCATGCTATTGTAACACATTAGTGCTGGATTTGAAGTTGCAGCATTTTGTTACTCTTCCATTGATTTTTGTTCATGCTGTTGTAACACATTAGTGCTGGATTTGAAGTTGCAGCATTTTGTTACTCTTCCATTGATTTTTGTTCATGCTATTGTAACACATTAGTGCTGTATTTGAAGTTGCAGCATTTTCTTACTCTTCCATTGATTTTTGTTCATGCTGTTGTAACACATTAGTGCTGGATTTGAAGTTGCAGCATTTTGTTACTCTTCCATTGATTTTTGTTCATGCTATTGTAACACATTAGTGCTGGATTTGAAGTTGCAGCATTTTGCTACTCTTCCATTGATTTTTGTTCATGCTATTGTAACACATTAGTGCTGGATTTGAAGTTGCAGCATTTTGTTACTCTTGCATTGATTTTTGTTGCACAGTCTGCAGTCATTTTTGTAATTCTAGGAAACATAAAACTGGTCACTGATTTAGTCCTTTTTCTGATATTTATTTTAGGTCATTATTTCTTTAATTTTGTCACAAACTTCAGAGGTGTGCACAGAATGTCTCTATAGCTTGTTTGTGAAGTGGCAATTTAATGTCTAGAAGCAAGAAGTTGGAATACACACAACTTTATTTTTATGTAAATAGATACAGTGCTCTCAGAAACCACAGGTAAAGCCAAAGAATAGTTGATGGCTTACTTGTCAAGTGAATCCAATTTGCAAAATGTCCTCCTCCCTCATTTTTGCCTTTTCCCTCATAAGAGTTTCAGGAACATCACAGAGGAGTGCAGTTAGTCAAAATGGCCAGCATTTTTTCTCACAATCAGACATCTTTATAAGAAGCGGCTATAACTGCTGGGCAGGGCTGTCTGTGAATTATAGCAGCTGACTCTCTTGTTTTGCACTCTGTTTGACCAGTTACTAATTTAGCTTTGCAGGAATAGTGTGCATTTATTTGTATGAAGTAAGATGGGTGTGATTACTGCATGTTTGCGTGAAACAAATGAATTACTGTGACCACTATTATTATTTTACCACAATGACACATCTGAAATATATACAGTCAACAATGTAATTGTAATTGATGACTACATATGTTGACTGTGAATAAAAGTGGCTTACCCCTGCTGTTTTTTTATCCTTGTTAAACAACAGTCACTGATCTTACTTGGCAGAAGTAGTGTCATGCAATGTATTTTATTTGCTGAAATCAGGTAAAACTAATACTGCTAGGGCTTGTGGGGCTTGAGAGAGGGTGGATTTATAATGCTTCTAAGAGTAATACATTGGCCATAATTTCTTCTACTTTTCATCAGCATTGCCATTATGCTGATTTATGTGTGTGTGTGTGTGTGTGTGTGTGTGTGTGTGTGTGTGTGTGTGTGTGTGTGTGTGTGTGTGTGTGTGTGTGTATTGGAAGGGTGGGAGGGGGGGCTGCAGTGTATTTAACATTACATCAACCTTGCATATGGTTTGGCAAGAGAAGGATGTGTGTAAAAGCAAAGGCTCATTGCACAATGGCACAGTCAGTAGTTTTTTCATTTCACTGCATTTGGCTCTGAACTTTTGGCTGTGACTTTTCAGTGTGGATTCTACATCCCTTCCCTATCTCTGTGTGGAAAATTCTCTAAAATACACCTCAGAACATCTATAATCCCTTGGCTTCTGGTTGTCCGGTGGACCCAGGCCTCTGGCTTAATTGTGTAATTTCCTACACAATTATTACAATATAGTCTTGGTCATTTAGGGTCTATGAAAAAGATATAGAAACAAGTAAAGTCAAAGAGTAAGACTGGATGAAAAGGTTGTTTAAAAGAATAAAACATTTCTAAAATGCACCCCTTTGCTGAATTAATTTATTTTCTAAACAGTTATTTTAGAGTAATCTTGGCCAGTTAGAGTATGTCAAAAGATTGCAGGAAGAAGCAGGAAAGTAAGGCAAAATGAGAAAAAAAAGATGAAAAAAGTAATCTAAATAGTGTGGATAGTCGAACGGCGATGAATAGAGGTGTACTGTGTGATGTAATGTAGTGAAGCAAGTGTCACGGAACCCTTTGCCTACAACACCATTTTAACTAAGTCCAGCCCTGTATACAGTGTTGTTGAAATGTAACATCACTGTAACTAAATACCTGACTCTCTCAATGTTTCTCTGTGGGATTGGCCTACTTGGTGTGGTACACAGGCCTGTTGTAATGTAAGAGCATTGCAAGTGCATTTCTGCCCATTCTTACTGTTCCTATATCTTTGCATGCAGAGCTAAATGTATGCTTAGGAGGGGTGCCACCAACATGATGATGCTTGGACTGGAATTGTTCAGGGGGCCTCCAACTTGAAACCTGATGGGGAGTACCCAAAATGCTAATGCTAGCACTGAATGGAATAATTGATTCACATTGTCATGGCCAGAGAGTTCTCATATACCTCAGATTTACTAGGGATAGGAACTGCTTTTTGATTTAACTTATTTTTTCACAAGTTATTAACATGAGGAGAGCTATCGATCTAATAATTTAGGCAGTTACTGCTAATGAAGTCTCCACACGTGACTCAAAATTTATTTGCTGAAGGGATGTTTTTTGATTGCACTCACTTTCACTTGTCCGTAATGTTGAAGCACGCTGGCAAGCAGTCCCTGTGGCTAAAGAATCCATTTTTCGCTCAACATTTGTTTGGGGAGGGGGATTCTTTATGCTTGAAATTACTCTTTCAACTTGCAGAAACGCCTAGGGTCATTACCCAAAATATTCCGTCATTTTATTCCTTTTTCCTCAGCATCTCCTTAAAATAGGCTCTCATTTATTATACACATAGAGACAGCACAGAATTTGTTGGTGTTTTCACACGTCTTAAATCTTCCAGCTCAGTGAATCATTTCCGCATCAGGATTTAAGTTATCAGGTAATTGTAGCTTTCTAATAATGCTGACTTAAAAATGTGAATGGAGGGCATTGTCACGTAACTGTTTCAAGGATGACAGGTAATATCAGATTACACATGGTAGACCTGTTTTGTTTTTTATTATTATTATTATCATTATTATTATGATTATTATTATTATTATTATTATTATTATTATTATTATTATGATTATTATTAGTTTATGTATTTCATTTAATTTTTGGGGTTCTGTGTATATCTATGTATTTCTATTTTTTTATTGAGTCATTTATTTTTCACTGTTATGCCTGTTACTGCATGCCTAACTTCTATCAGTTCTTCTTGCTGCTATCCCATACATGGCTACAGAGCTTTTGCTTTCTCCGCACTGTTTTCAGCATCCTGCATATTAGGTCCAGTTTAGAAGATGCTCTTCTCCAGCCCCCCAAGATCATGGATTTGAGTGCCAGTAT
The DNA here is from genome assembly GCF_019279795.1 of Protopterus annectens. Lineage (NCBI taxonomy): Eukaryota > Metazoa > Chordata > Ceratodontiformes > Protopteridae > Protopterus > Protopterus annectens. The sequence goes on along the minus strand of NC_056741.1, from coordinate 309,097,591 downwards.
GCCCCCCTTTATCAGACTACGTTTAAGGTGACAAATCTTTACAGTATTTTATCAACAGTCTAGACCAGGAAGTAGTTAATATACTTAACTTGCCTTCTAAAGTTAAGCCAGGCCATGCCACATGTATCCAGAATAAGTCTATATATTTGGCATCCTGGAAGCACATCAAGTCAGTCTGTATCCACTGCTACCTATTGATATTGTCATGGCTTGTGCAACGTGTAAGAATTAATATGACTGTAGAATACGGAGATGAACTAGAAATAACTGAAAGAAACTAAAATGTGGCCGGAAAGAATGTCTTTATCTGTTAACTACCCAGAACTGTGCTGAACAGGTGCCAGTCTCTCCTTTATGTACTAAATCTTCTTGTACCTTTTACAATAAAGTTTGCAAACACTATAGTTTGGTTGAGAACCCACCCAGTTTGGGTTCGTGAAGGGCCGATCTTGTCTCCTGAACCTGATTGATTTCTTCGAATCAGTCTCCAGAGCCATGGACAAGGGTAAGGTGGTCCACACAGCCTATCTAGACCTTGCCAAGGCCTTTGACACCATCTCCCACTCTGGAATCATAGATAAACTTACTAAGCTGGGCATTAATCCCTACGTCACCCGATGGGTTGCTAACTGGCTTACTGATAGAACCCACACTGTAAAAGTAGCCGACTCCAAATCCAGCTCCAGACAAGTGACAAGTGGAGTACCTCAGGGTTCAGTCCTGGGACCGCTCTTGTTTGGCATCTACTTCTCTGAAGTACAGGCCAACACTAAGGGACTCTGGATAACAAAGTTTGCAGATGACTGCAAACTGGGAGCCATTATTGAATCCCCAAATGATGTGGATACTCTACAAAAGGGCCTTACAGAAACAGATGCTGGGTGCCAGAGCCATGGGCTCAAGCTCAATGCCAAGAAATGTATAGTTATCCTCTTTGGGAAAAAAACATGTATCCATGAATTACCATATAGGTGGCAGTACACTAAACACCGAAAGTGTGATAAGAGACTTAGGGACACAGGTGGACAGTGGTCTCACCTTCGATAACCACATCACCACAACAGTCAGGAAATCCTTCTATGTGGCACACCTCATCACTATGGGCTTTTCATCCAGAAAAAAGGAGGTCATTGTCCCACTGTACTCATCCCTCATTAGACCCATTATAGAATACAACGCACCGTTTGGTATGTACCTCTCAAGACATCTGCAACAACTGGAAAGGCCACAGAAATACCTCACTAAAAGAATCACAGGCCTAAGGCAGATGCCCTACGCTGACCGCCTTAAAAAACTCCAGCTATACTCTGTCGCATATTGTCTACTCAGAGGAGATCACTGCTTAACATACAAGGCCATGTCAAACCCAGAGCTGTTGGACATGCTACACTTAAAGAAATCCCAATCCCTCAAAGCCACGTGCTCCAGGGATCTAAACCTTGTCATCACAATAAACAAAACATGCTGGAGGGATAGGTTCCTGACCCAGAGACTCCCCAGACCCTGGAATAGATTGCCCATACATGTCAAGCAGAGTGCCTCTTTGGTCCTCTTCAAAAGGAACCTTGACGATTGGATGGGAGAAAGGAAATTCACCCTGGAGATCACGTCAGTCGCCCTGCTAGACAGGGGTCCAGGGAAGTAAATAGTGTGGGAAAAAATAGCCAGGGAATTGTTTTGGCTAGGCTTGTATAGGCCCTAGGGCTGATAGCCTAGTACCAACCTATGAACCTATGAACCTATGAAAATGCTTTATGTACAGGGGAGAGAGATGTAAACAATATCCGAATACTGTTTCCAGTAACAGTGCTGAGAAACTGAAACAGTGCTCTGCATTCATATTCGTCATATTCCTTTCCTTCTGAATAGCCTAATTAATATTCTGGAATGCTGAATTTTTGACCTGACTTTTGTATTCCTACTCGAGTGTCTGTATTTCAATGACTTTTTGCATATCATTCCAAATGAACTAACTAACTAACTAATTAACTGGGTTGGAAGTATCTCCTAATAATACCAAAACCCTGCAAATCTCTACACATCTCCTCAACCTTGGTTCCCAAGCCTTGTAGTATACAAACAGAATATGTTTGTACCCAATGTACTTGTACATTCTGTTCTTATCAGTATTCTTGACTGAAGGTCATTTTCACTGATTGAAAGTGCATTTACTGAAACTGTGTGTAAACTGTGAAGGCCTGCTTTAATATGACTGCATTTCTAGACTTAGGCAAAGAGAATATTTTTGGGTATACATTCATTTGCTCGGCCAATGGATGGCAGACTGGGAAATGTCTGAAAGCAGTGCAGCAAATTCTCATTTTTCCAAACGCAATATGTGTGAAATGCATGATACACCCCCCCCCCTTTTTTGCCCATGGTAGCACTTGTTTAGGTGGTAGAGCAGTCAGAAATGTCACATTCAGTGTTTTTTTATGACATTCCGACCATTTGCCACTTTGAAATTCAACATTCTGATTCGGCGTTACACCCTTTCGAGGTTGGTGTAGATGCTCAAATGAATGTATTCCGTATTTTTGTCTATTTAAATAAAACTAGCTTACACAACATCAGCACTTTTTAGCTTTGGGCCACCAGAAATGTAATTCTTGAACTGAGATTTATTGATGGTGCAAGTCATTATCGTCTGCTTTACACTGTTTTAATTCACTGTTAGCAGTTTTCTTTAAACTTCTGAGCAAGTGCCTTTAAGAATCAAGGTGCTCATTTCTTTTTGTGTCCTTGGTGCAAATAAACATTTTACTCTGAGTACAACAGGTTTATGAATCCATTGTTTAAATTAATGTTTTATTATTTTATGAGGATCCTTTAATAAAAAAAAACAAGAACAGTGTTAGGATACTTACATTCACAATCAAAGTGCAACAACCACCCCTATAAGGATAAAATCATCTCATTATATGCGACATTATGCCAAGACAGTACCCTTGTATTTTTATAAAAGCTAAGAGGTAAGGCAATACAGTCAACAGGATGCTTCCATTCTAATACAACTAAATAAATAGAGAAGATTTCAACAGAAAAAAAATGGTTCTAAATTTGGAAGTTAACCTGACAGCTTTCAGACACATAGGCACATTACTGGATATTAGCTCATATATCAGAAACATGGTATCTGGTCAGGCATGACATAATGAAGGGATGTATGACATAAACCTTAACTTCAGAAGACTAAGTTGTAAAAAGGCCAAAATGAAAACCTTGCACACCTATAAAAGCCAAGACATTGTCTTGTCTAAAGAAGTTACAGGATTCTTAACAAGTGAGTTAAAGTATAAACTTTTCTAATATTGATTGCTATAGTATAACTAAAAAAGAACTACTGTATAAAAACAAACTTCCAAGTTTTGATTTCTACAAGGTCAAAGAGTGTCTGAGACACTAAGGTATTTTGTAAAACATTATAAAATCCATAACCTGCATTGCATACCGTTCATTACATTTTCACAGCAGAAAAAGCTCACACTGCACAAACAGTTACAAGATTAGTAATATATTACCAAAGTCAGAATCTATATTTTTAGCAGGGATCAGACCTGTAGCCATCTCAGTCTGCGGTTGGGTACACCTGTAGCCATCTCACTTTAAGGGTGGGTAGAGGGTTGCACCTCCCTCACTACTAACATATTCCAGTACTAACATATTCTAACTCAGAGTCTATACAACTTTATAGGAAGATAAATACTTAGTTTTACAAATAAAACTTAGTGTCTATCGTCATTGAAGGTTGTGCATCTACTATGTTTTTATAATATTTTAGAAACAGGAGAGAAAAGCACCCAGTCCGCCACGGGAAGAGTAAAGATTACTCTCTGTTTAAATACTTACTTTTTATTAGTGATTAGTTGGTACTTGTGCTTTTTTATTACCATTTGGATATTTTGCCTGTGTCTTAAAGGGACTGTCATATTTGTTAAACAGTGTTCGCCATTTAGTGTGCACATAATAATTGAAAACATCTGAAGTCTGTCTGTTATTGATGGGAAGTTTTTATAAAAAGCTAGGAAAACAACAAGGCTCAAATTACAAAAGGAGATGGCTAGGCAAGAAAGCTAACTAAAACAAGTTGCTGAGGACTATATGAGCACATGGAGTAAAGATGTATGCCTTTATGAAGAAATGCTTAGAATTTAGAGGGAGCTGAAAGCAAGAATTTATCAGAAATGTGAAAGACTGAAGCTGGTGTATGGGGTAAGCTAATTCCCTAACCCTAACTTCTGGCATATAAACTGATGGAAAGAAAGCAAGCTCAAGCAATTATGGAGATGGAAGATGTGGGGGGAGGGTGGATACACTACTCACTCAGGGAATTAATGCAACTAGGATAGAATGTTTAAAGACAATGCAAGGGAAGCTGAGTAACATTCCAGAAAGGACTGGAGACACACCAAAACAAAACAGACTGTCCCATTTTGGAGGCACTACATGTAGATGAGTTAAATAAGGCGAAACTAGTACAGAAGATTCTCCAAGTATAAAGATCCTTGAAGTCAGACAAGGCATGAGGACTGGAAAGGCTCTAATCTGTATAAAGTTAATTTGTATAAGGTGTTAAACACTGGACTTGCACTCCTGTTAGCATTATACAAGGGAAGTATCTCATCAAATGCATTACCCTGTTCAGCCAGGTTAGCAAATATTATCATGTTTCCTAAAGAGTGGAAGGATTTAACATAGCCTGAGAATTTATGTCTAGTCTGTCAGTTGAAATGAAAATTCTCACTAAACTATTGGAAATTTAGGTAGACATATTCCAGAATTAATGGGATGAACAAGCAAGGACTTGTGATGGATTGGTAGGGATTTTTAGGGCTTCTGTGACCTTTTTTAATATGCAGCAACTAAGTCCATATACATCAGAACAAAGGGCAGTACCTTTTATATACTTTAATTGGGGATTTGATGCTCTATATCTGGTGTTTATTTGATTACTTGTGCATTGCTCTGGATTAAAGGTGAGTTTTTGAAGTAGTGTCAAGTGCTACATTCACATTTTTTGGTAAAGGAGATAATCTGTGTTCTCAATCTTTTGAGCTATTCCAGGGGGGACCAGACAACGATGCCCATTTCCCCATTGTTATTCAGACTGGATATAGTGACTTTCAGTTTGTATATACAGGAAATAAGCAATACAAAAGCTGGAGCATATCATCACCTTGGAGAGGGTATGTCTTGGATTCTTGGTTTGTACATGATTTTACGCTATGGATAGCTACCCCACAAATCGATATGCTTAAGATTTTAACATTGTTTGAATGCTTTGGGGAATTACCAGTCTTGAAAGTAAAATGGAAAACAACAGTACTGTTTCTGTTTAACACTGCAACCTCGGCCTATAAAAGTGCTATCTCACAGTTTGAAGTAACATTGATGACTTCCGACCTATTTGGGAATTAAGATTTGTCTAGTGTTTGGGAATATAGCATTAAACAATTTAGAGTCATTGATAAAATTTAATAAAGATAAAATAAATATATGCTCTTTGGTGAAACTTCCATTCTTAGGCAAGCATTGTATAAGTAAGGTTATGTTTGCCTATATTTATTTCTTAACTTGATGTATTCCAGCATTAGCAGTGCACTCATTAACAGTAAAGTTGCAAAAGCTCTTTTGTTTGGGGGCATAAACATCCAAGAGTGATAAGAAAGAAATTAATGGCAGATGAAAAGTATGCGGACCTACAGCCATAAGAGCAGTACTCATTACTGTGAAATAATTTTGGCTGCTATAATTTTGGCTGCTACAGTTACCAACTGTGATTACCGCTATACATTTTTCTAAGTGGAAAACACTGAAAGAATATGTCAGCTGGGATTTAAACTGCTATAGCAATAAGGTATGCTCAAGATTGGTGGAGACTATGAAAAATTAAATGGCTGTTGTACTTTTTGGTATATTTAGGATCCCATGTAATATTTGTATTTACAGTTGTTACATTTGTGATGGAGGTTGCGTAGTTATGAAAATAATGTAATAAAGATGTTACTCACAAAAAAATCTGTCTTCACAGCCTGTGATTATCAATCCTAAACTATGATTACAAGACCTTCATCACAATATTGGCTAAAAAGGTGACTGTTTTGTTAGTTGCTACAAAAGAGTCAGACCAATGTGGCTTAATTCAACAATATTTAAAATACCCTGTTAATGCCACAGAACATGGTTTCTAACAAAAACAAGCTGATGGTAATATGCTCTGATACAAAAAAAGCCTTTGACAAAGTTGTTGAAGATTTGCCAGAAAGGTTTAGAGAAAAGTTGATTTCCTACAGGAATGTGTTATATTCAAAATATATTATGGTTCCAATGAGACTATAAAATGTGCTGGGATGAAATAAAGCTAATGAAAGGCACTAGGAAATGACACCCAGGATTCCCATTTTCCCCATATTTATTTGCCCCGTATCTAGCAACTTTGTGCAAAGACTCAGAGAATCAGGCATAGAGGTATATACATGGTGTGATCACCAAGAAGAAATGTGCTTCTCACAGATGATATCTTCATTTATATCACCACATCAGAAAAGGTATCAAAATATCTCTGAGGAAATTGGAAATGTTTGAGAGATTAGTGGGATAAATGAGACAAAAAACATAACCATAATTTCAAATTATAACCTATCTATATCTATGATATGGGCCATTTATACAATTTCTTTGAGGAAATCATAGATTGAAATATTTAGAAGTTTGAATCAGGGAGAATTTCTGACAAGCATGTGTGGAAATGGGGTAGGAGATGCTTGCAAAGATTATAGGTAGTTGAAAGAAATGGAAAATTACAACTATGAAGAAGGATCATAAAATATAAGCAATTGAAAGGTTTGTGGTCCCATTGATTTTGTATGTGGATCAGTATTATTATTATTATTATTATTATTATTATTATAATTATTATCACTATTATCAACCTATGGTAGCTCTGGAACATTCTAGTGAAGGAGATCAAAGATATTCTCTGTGAAAGTAAAAGACAGAGTGAGAGAGTTCAATAGGAAAAGTTAACTTTGCTTTTGGAGCAAAGGGGCTTCGGCATGCCAGATTTGGAATTGTATTCTAGGGCCACAGATCATTGCTATACCTGCTTCAGGAAAAAGGTTATAATCCCAAATGGAAAAATGTTAGGTTCTGCTGATATGGATCAAGACCAACAAGCCTTGTCGATTTGGAGACGTTTGGAGCAAGCTGTCTATTACAATAAGGATATGGCTAATCTAGACAATTTTTTTAGAAAATATTGGAAACAAAAAAATCATGAAACTCTATCAGAACTGGATATTGCCAATAGGATACAAGCTAACAAAGGGGAAGAGAAGAATAATAGAAAAAGCGTCTGAACTCTGAAAAAAGATGAAAATCATAAATATTGGAAAAACTAGTAAAACTGGAAAGGTGAAACACTGGGGAGTCATCTGTAAGGAATTTTGCCTGTTAGAATGAGACTCCTTAGATTACATAAAATTACTATCTTAATTTAAGGAGAATATAAATTAACTGCTTAAAACATGACTCTAGGTCACAGCAGTCTGATTGGTTGCTAGAAGCTAGATGTCAAACCCAGATAAGAAAAAAGGATTTTAAGTAGGGCATATATAGCAAACATACTTTTAATCAACCAGAGGAGCCTAAAATAGAGGAAAGTTGGAACAGAAGATTTTTTCAGACTTAGATCAAAAAAAGAATGGGCGGACACTACTCTGTCCCTAACATATACTACCAAAGCTAGAAAATTTAGAATCTACATATGGATGTCTCTCCACAGATATTTCTATAACCTACAAATAATTACCAAAATGTTTCCTCAAGTCTAAGCCATTTGTTGTAGAAGTGATGAGGGACAAATTGGCACATGGAAACATATTTTCTGGGAATGTAAGGAACTTTCATTTGTAATGGAATTAGGGCAATGGGGACTGCTTATTTCTATTAAATTGGTCTAGGCCGGGTAAAGTAAAACATGTGAAGGAGCTATTATCTTTAATAATAATTGTAGCTAAATAAGTTATTACAACATTTTGGAAGAAATGGGAGAAGCTTAAACTGAAAGAAGTCAAAATAACAGATGAATGTAATAAATAATATGGAATAAATGAGAAGTTAATATGGCTCTAGTAAGTGGTTAGGTAAAAAGTGTCAAAGGTGGAATAGATATGAAAAAGAATAAAAATGTAAACAAATAGTCCTTGAATAGAAGAGATATGGCTGGTACTTAAAGCCACATATAAAATATGATCTATGCAGTATGTTTTCAGAAATATAGAAATATCACACTAAAACATGCATAGTTTGACTGTCTGTGGACTAGCATGTTTACTTTGTTTTTATTCCACCAGTTTAATTTCTTCAAGTCTTTTGGGTTTTTAATACCATGACAGGAATGGACCCAATTGCTAAATGAAAGTATGATTAAAGTTTGTGACATTAGTATTGTTTCAATCTTTGTTAGCCAGAAGTGCTCTTCGTAGCACCTGCAATGGGCCCAGAATTGACTCCTTCTGCAAGTCATACTGAGTTACATTTACTGGCAGCATATCTAAATAAAGACTGTAAATTATTTTTTATAAGACCCATTGCTTCTTGTGTTGGAACTGTCTGGGTATCCTTCTTCCACATTACCCTTGTTTCTACCTGCAAATTCTGGTATGTTTTGACTTTGTGTCTCTTAGTACCTAAGACACTGTAATCACTGGGTGTACCAGTTTCAATGATCAATGCTACTTTTGTTTTCTTTTCATGACTACTACATCTGGTTTTCTCACATCTATTTTTGAACTGTTGAAAATGGGTGATCCCATGTGATATAAACTTCAACATTCTCTATAATGCTTTGTGCTTCATGTTTCCAATGTTTCTCAGCTACTTCAATATTGCAATGTTTGCCTAATGACCAGTGCAACAGTTTTGCCACATTATTATGCCTTTTAATATACAGCCCCTCTGCCATTAATGTATCACACCCAGCAACCAGATGTGTGACTGTTTTCAGTTCTGCTTTCAGAACCTGCATTTCTCTGTTTCTCCCACGTTTAATGGACTTTGTAAACTAGCATGTACATAGTCCACCATCCTGGGCCACTATTATTAACCTTACATCTTTTGGTTTAAATTCACCTCTCCTTAACCATTCCTGCATCAGATCCTGATTGACATGATGGTGCTCCAGGAGCTTTCTATATTTGCAGCTACATTTATGCCTTTTTCACATTTCTTGCCTTTTGATCTGATCCTTCATCTGATATTCCTTCTTTTGATTTTTTGGCACATTCAATGGGCAGCCACGGTGGTGCATCGGTTAGCGTTGTCACCTCACAGCAAGAGATTCCCTGGTTTGATCCTTGGCTGGGGTGCCTTCTGTGCAGAGTCTGCATTTCCTTCCTGTGGTTGCGTTAGTTTCCTCCGGGTGCTCCTGTTTCCTCCCACATCCCAAAGACATGCTGTAGGTAGACTGGACACTCTAAACTGGCCCTAGGTGAGAGAGTGTGTGTGTGTGTGTGTGTGTGTGTGTGTGTGTGTGTGTGTGTGTGTGTGTGTGTGTGTGTGTGTGCGTGTGTGTGTGTGTGTGTGTGTGTGTGTGTGTGTGTGTGTGTGCCTTCTGTGGAAGGTTAAGTGCCGGGCTGGCAACTCGATACCATAAAACTCCACTGCCAATCATGAGCAGACAGATGATCCGCTGTGGTGGCCCCTAACCGGGAAAAAGCCAAAAGAAGAAGAAGAAGTTGCTGCCTGATATTGTCTACTTCTGGTTTATTTATTTTATTTAACATTTGTTAATCGGGAAAGTCCGACTTGGAACTAAGCCAATTTTTAGCGGAGGCCTGGGGAGAAATGCTCCAGGCATGTCTTTGAAATGTGGGAGGAAACCGCAGTACCCAGGGGAAACTTACATGAATGCAGGGAGGACATGCAGACTCTACACAGAAGGCACTCCAGCTGATAATCAAACCAGAGAGCCTCTTGCTGTGAGGTGACAATGCTACCGTTGCACCACCGCGTCATCCATGCGGCCATGGTTTGATTTCCATTCCTGTCTGACACTGATATGCTTCTACTAAACTAAGCAGGGAAGTCATCTTAGATTTGTTCTCTTCATGCTTCAATTCTTGCACTATGTTTGGACCTGATGAGACCTGCAGATATGTATGCAGTCCTATGATTGCAGATCTATACATGTAATCAGTTTCAAGGGAGCCCATACCTCCTTCAGAACAAGGGATATATAATCTTGGTATATACTGATTTTTATATGTTATTTGATAAGCATGAAGCATTTTTCTTGTTTTTTCTGCCCAACTGATCCAATACCTTTTGGGGCCAGTCAATCGCCCAAAAACTTTAAGTTAGATCAATAGAAGCAAACTGATTTATAGCTCGGACTTTGTTTTTAGATGTCAGGACTGTTTTTGGTATTAATGTTAACCTTCTAAAATATTCGTTACTGAGTTTTGTTCACATTTGTTCATGTTTTATTGTTCCTTCATCAATTCCCAAATACTTCCCTCCTTGTCAAGTTCCTTTATATCACATTCCTGTCCCAGACTGATTTTTTCTTGGTGCTGCAGCTTGCCTTATTTAAATATTTCTTTTACACATTTATCAAGATGAAATGACATGCTTATATCATCTGACAAAGGTTTGATCACTTCTAGTTGTGCTTTCAACTCCTCATCTGATGAACTATACAGTTTTAAATCATCCAAAAAAGAAGATGCAAAGTCTTTACACTTTGCTGTTGTCTGGGAGCCAAACTGTAACTATTACCTAATATATTAAATAGACAGTTTAATGGATTAAGGGCAAGATAAAAGAGCAGCGGTGAAAAAGATTCACCCTTAACCCCGCCCCCTTTGAATTTTCATCCCTGTGATTATAATTTGACCTTTAACATGGTTTAGCTGCAAAGTGTTTCATTGTCACTGTAATGTAGTTCATCAATGTAGGGTGTATCTTATACACCTATAAGCGTTCCTTTATCCATGAATGTGGGATGCTGTCAAATGTTTTTTTTTGTTAATCTATACATGCTATGTTCAGATTCTTTCTTGTTTTACAAATCTTCATTACGATGTTATATAACAATAAATGATCCGTTGTTTCATATGACTTTCTTTTGTTACCCGTTTGTTCTATTGCATGATTGAGTTTTCTTCGAAATGATTATAAACTCTGTCAGCATCATGAGTATAGTTTATACATTATCGGAAGGCAAGTTACTGGTCTATACTTTTTTAGGATAGCTTACGGGTTCACTCTTAATGAGGAGTATCATTTTTCCTGTTAACCAGGTTGGTATGTGTTTGGGGTGTGCATATAAATAGTTACTATTCAGGGCTAAATCTTTGAGTAAAAATGTCAGTACTTGTAGTTAGAAGTTAGGCACTGCATGTGGACCTGGAGTTGTCCAGTTAGGAGCTTTTCTTAATTTTGTTTCAATTTCTCTGGCTGTTACTGGGGCATTTCATATCTTATATATTTGGACTGCTTACTGTTTCCTTTACTTCTGTTATCCATTCACCATCTTTATTAGTTCCACAGAGTCTTCAATGATATTTCTCCAAAATGTATCTTTTTCTTCTTTTTATGTGGTGTTTCTATTCTTTTTGCTCAATGGATTGCTTATTTTGTACTTTTCCATTATATTTATCTACATATCTTCTAAGTTTTTCTGCCTGTACTGATATCTTTAGCTTATTATTTGCACTGGTCCATGATATGTAGTTGCCTGTTTTAATACTGTGCATTGCTTTTATCACATCTATCTTTCTAAGTATTTTTATTGATCTGTTCCTCCTTTTATACTCTTTTAACAGTGACATGTCTTGTCTTAATTGCTTTATAATTTTCTCTATTCAATACTTCCATGATAACATTTGATTTCTTCCCTTCCTTTCCGCTATAACCCTTTATTTTTGTGGTTTATATTTTATTAATTTTGCTGCATGGTAATATATCCTATTTACTCTACTACATCACATGAATTTCTGTTAACATTCTTGATTACTGTGTTCATTTGTTTTATCAGACATCTAACATTTTGGGTTTTACTGACATTCTGTAATCTATCTCTTTTATTACTCTTAATATGTTTACCCATTGCTATTAAATCAAACAACTCTTCCCGTAGATCTTTTTCTTCTAAACTAATATGTTCTCCATTTCCTACGACATTCTACAGAAAGTTCCAGAATATCTTCCTGTGACATATTCTCTTCAGCTGCATGCTGCATCGTCTGTTGCTCTTTCATATGGAACGCACTGGCCTACTACTTCTCAACATTGACTGCGTTAGAGTTTCCCCTGTTTCCTGTTCCCTCACTTGCAACTCAAAATTAACTTTTGTACTGGTTTCTTACTGAAGGCTCCAGTATATCTTCATGTGACAACTGATCAGATACTTAACACTCCACTTGGTTCTCCTTAGTTAGGGGACTCACTCTTCCATCATGCTGTGATGTTACCAGAGTTGGATTTTCTACACTAAATCATTTGCTTCCCAGGTAACCCATAACTTCAATTTCTATTTCTTTAACTTCTTTATTACTAATCGTCATTTCTATTTTCCCCTTTTGTTTTCTCATTTTTGTATTGTAAAATGTTCTATATCTGGATGCTTAGTTTTGCTTTTTCCTTTGCATAAATACTGTACCATTTTAAATCTCTTTTTCTTTCCCATGACATAACCTGTGTTAAACTATCTACTCTAAATCTTCACTTAGAAGCTGAAGTTATTGAATAACTGCAGCCCAGTTAACTTTTACTTTACTGATCTTCTGTTCTGCATTCCCCTTTGTGATTTAATTTTTTTGTATTGTGAAATTTTCCTTAGCTAGATGCCTTTGCCTGCATTTTTCTTCAAATATCTTTGTAGCTGCTTTTATATATTGATTACTCTGGCTTTCTCCTTTGCATAAATATTAAAACATATCAGATCTCTCTTTCCCATGTCCATGTTTCTTTTTTTATACCTCTCAAAAATTTCTAAGTTTTGTTCTTTACATATTTGAACTTCCTTGGCTGATTCTTTTCCAAACAGCCCAAGGTTTCTTGGTCTATATTGTTTTTCATAAATCTGTTGTACTGATGAATACAAATTTGCATGTGAAGATTTTGACAGTTTTTATTGTTCAAGTATTTTTCTTTCCTCTAATTTCTGACTTAATCTTTCTGAATATCCTATATCTGGAAATTTTGGGCTTCTTGCATAATTGTAACAACACATCATTTCTTTCTTATCCTCAAGAGTTCACTCTGTCATCTTTATGACCCTTTATTTGGCCTGTCAGTTTTTGTGTTTTTTTTGTGGACTACTACTTCCTTCTACAAAGGGAAGGGGGTGCATCCTCTAGAACTGCATATAATTTGATATGTATATAGTCCAGATAGATTACAGAATTTGAAAGCTGAGGAATTGTCTACTAAAATTCTTATACAAGGGGAGTACAAATGACAACATGGACCATGATGTTGTTATGTAATTGAAGACCTACCTTAATATGGAACAATAGTGTCCAGAGACAGATGTAAAATGGAAAAGTGGAAATTGGCTTTTATTTTATTTGTGAGTATATCTCACAACTGCTGCTCTGGAACAGACTCCCTGTTCACATAAAACAAAGTTCATCCCTGTCCATATTCAAGCATAGCATATAACTATGGATGGGAAACAAGAAATTTACCCCAGGATTGCCCCCTGTATTATTACTAGACAGAGGCAGCTCCTAAATGCTTAATCACATGCATTTGTCCCCTCAGATTATCTATGATATAATCCCATTTATTCTCTTTAGGGATAATATATAATTATCGACCATGAGATGGGATTGGTAAAGCCAATCTATAACCAAATGGGATGGGTTATTTTGAGCACAAAAAGGGAAATTGGCTAGGCTTAAAGTGGTCTACAAGGGCAGCCAACGTACTTCTTACCTATGAATCTATGAAGCTATGACCGCAAACAGAACTAAATAAGTTGAAATAAGATTGTTTAGTTGCCAGTTTGTCTCAAAATATGTGAAAACCTTATACAATGATGAATGATCATTTTAATCGAAACCATCACATGCAAAAACAACTCTGGGGAATCATTATTTGCCCATGAAATAGCAAAAATATGGAACAACCTTCCCCCTGACCTCAGACTACAAAACTCCACACCATCCTTCAAAAGCCTACTTAAAAAATACCTCTTCACCAATCATCTATGCAACTGTAATTGACCCCCTAAAGCCTTGTTCACTCACTATTTCTACACTCCATCTGTCCTGGACAACACAAACAACACCATCTAACTATACCTATCTATGCGTGTGCAATAACCTATATATGAGTGTATGTATGTATGTGTGTGTGTGTGTGTGTGTGTGTGTGTGTGTGTGTGTGTGTGTGTGTGTGTGTGTGTATGTATGCATATATATATATATATATATATATATGTGTGTGTGTGTGTGTGTGTGTGTGTGTGTGTGTGTATATATACATCCAAGCAAACGCTACCTCAAAACAAAACACACACAACACATAACTCACAAAGTCAGTGTGCCAAGCAGCCACAGCCCTTAAGGCTGAATAACACACCTGATACTCTTGTTATTGGTGACTCCATTGTCAGACACACTGACGTCCCGCTCACCAGGCTGAATAAAGAGAAGGTCACAGTGAGCTGCCTGTCAGGTGCTAGGATCCGACACATAACGCAAGCACTCAGGTCACTCCAAAGCAAATACAAATATGACTCAGTCATTGTACATGCTGGTGTGAATGACCTGAGACGTACCTCCCTGGACTACATGAAAAGAGACATAGAGGAGCTCTCTGATCATGTAGCCCAGGCTGGTATGACCCTGACCTTGAGCAGCATCTTACCCTCACCTAGAATGATGCCACAGTACAAAGACAAAATGATCGATTTTAACAATTGGCTAAAATTTTGGTGTCATTCAAAGGGGATCCAGTGTCTGTCAGCCTGGGATGACATGCTCGACAAGCCACGTTGCTTCACTAGGGACGGCTTGCACCTGTCACCACTGGGCTTTTGGATATTGGCAAAGGCTCTTGCCACCCCATAGTGCCTTTTTTAGGCAAGGCTCAAAAGTCAAACCCACCCCCATAGACAGCACAAGGAACAAGAAACTAAGGGTGATGCTGCTAAACGCCAGAAGTCTTAACCTCAAGATGCACGCACTCGAAGCTCTCCTCAGTATGGAGAACATCGATATCTGTGCAGTGACAGAAACCTGGTTCAAGGCTCCAGAGAGCACCCCAGCACTACCAGGCTATACCTCATATCATGCTTTTCGGCCCCAAAACCCGGACCGAACCACAAAAGGAGGGGGAATTTCCATAATTATCAAGGATATCCACATCTCCAGGTTAGTGGCATTGCACGAAGTATCGGAGACCATCCATGTGCAACTAACAGTGGGCAAGACTGCTTTTCAGTTTATAGCATCCTACAGACCACCCTCTCAAAGTCAGGAATCCCATTCGGCTTTCCTGAAAACATTGGAGAACATGAAGATCTCTCCGAACACCATTATATTGGGCGACTTCAACTACCCAAACATTGACTGGAAGCACTACTCAAGCCCCAGCACCTTAGCCCAAAGATTCCTGGAAATTATAAATTCAAATGCTATGGAACAACTAGTCACCACTCCCACAAGAGGGGACAACATACTAGACCTGATCATTACCAACATGGGGACTCTATGCTCCAAACCAGAAGTATATCCCTCATTGGTAAGATCAGACCATAAATTAATTTCACTGGATGTCCACATCCCGACCCAACCCCCAGCCCAGAAAACCACAGTGAAAAACTTCTCAAAAGTGAACTTCTCACTTCTCAAAACCGAAGTGGAATCCTTCAAGGCCCCAGGGCCAGTGGAAACTACAGCCCAAACTGCAGAATCCTATATAAATGCATTCTACGGACATCTCCAGGAATGCATGGATCATGCTATCCCAAACAAAACCAAGATCCAATCATCCAAAGGCAGGCATCCAGTCTGGTGGACCCCTGCCATAAATAAACTGTACAACAGAAGGACGAAGCTACTACATGATAGAGCAAAATCCCTGCCTTTTGAACCTGGTTGACTTCTTTGAAACAGTCACCAAAGCCATAGATGAAGGGAAGGTAGTCCACACAGCCTATCTGGACCTTGCAAAAGCATTTGACACAATACCCCACTCGGGCATCATAGATAAGCTATCCAGCTTAAATATAAACCCCTATGTCACAAGATGGGTTGCAAACTGGCTCAAAGACAGAACCCACAGAGTGAGAGTTGCTGGAGCCATGTCAGACTCGAAACCGGTCACAAGTTCCATCCCACAGGGTTCTGTCCTGGGACCACTCTTGTTCGGTATATACTTTTCTGAGGTACAGGCGAACATGGGAGGACTATGGCTCACCAAGATCGCAGACGACTGCAAACTGGGCCCAATAATCAACTCTCCAGCTGACACAAACATCCTTCAAAAAGGTCTCACAGAGACAGATAACTGGTGCCAGCACCATGGTTTAAAGCTAAATGCCAAAAAATGTATAGTCATACCCTTTGGCAAAAACAATGTGCCCACAAATTACCACATAGGCGGAAACCCATTAAGTACAGAAAAAGTTATTAGGGACCTGGGGACCCAAGTTGATAGCAATCTCTCCTTTGAAAACCACATTGCCAGAGTGGTTAGAAAGACCTTCTACATAGCCCACCTCATCACGAAGGGTTTCACATCTAGATCAAGAGAGGTAATTGTGCCCCTTTATTCATCCCTCATCAGGCCCATCATAGAATACAATGCCCCTTTTGGGATGTACCTTACCCGACACCTGCAGCAATTAGAAAGACCCCAAAAGTATCTCACCAAGAGGATCAAGGGTCTCAAACAGATGCCATATGCTGCTCGGTTAAAAAAACTCCAGCTCTACTCAGTTGCATACCGCCTACTTCGAGGCGATCTATGCCTGACATACAAAGCTATGTCAAATCCAGAATTAATGGACATGCTCCACCTCAGTAAATCTAAATCCCTTAGAGCCACATGCTCGAGGGACTTGAACCTCAGCACAGAAATAAATAGAACTTGCTGGAGGGACAGGTTCATAACCCAGAGGCTCCCTTCGCTCTGGAATAGAATTCCAGTTCATGTGAGGCAGGGCACCTCACTGAATCTCTTCAAGAAGAATCTCGATAAGTGGATGGGGGATCATAGGTTTGTCCCAGGGATTACTCTCGTGTCACTATTAGACAGAGGTACAGTAAACTAAACCTTAAAAAGGGCACAGTATACTCAAATCAAGGGGTGGTGTAAGCCATACAGAATCGGGCTAGGCTTATAATTGCCCCAGGGCAGATAGCCTAGTATGAACCTATGAACCTATGAACCTATATATATATATATATATATATATATATATATATATATATATATATATATATACATATATATATTCACTATTTCTATACCCCATCTGTCCTGGACAACACAAATAACACCATCTAACTATACCTATCCACGTATGAGCAATAACCTATATATGAGTGTATGTACGTGTGTGTGTGTGTGTGTGTGTGTGTGTGTGTGTGTGTGTGTGTGTGTGTGTATGCTCTTACATGTATATTTGCTTGAATGTATATATGGAAACTTAAACATTTATATACTCTTATTCAGTTGTGAAATATCTTGCAATGCTCTACCAGGTTCTTATCTACTCTCACTGTATATTTTGACGTCTATACACACTGAGCAGAGTGGATGAGAGTTGTTAACCACAACTGTTAGCTGAGATATATTACTATCCTGTTTTTTTTCGATTATTTATACAGATTATTGTTTCTAACAATTAATATATAGCACTTTTATTGCCTGCTTTTTAGTCTTTGAGTGTATTTTATTGCTATTAACTAATCTGCACAAGTAACTGATTTGTTTGCAGTTAAAAGCATTCTGTATCTTTACAAATCTTTATCTGTTTAAAAACTTTCATTTGTGGCTTTCTCTAGTGCTTACTGTCTGTAGGCTATTGTTTGTGGCTTTCTCTAGTGCTTACTGTCTGTAGGTTATTGTTTTTGTCCCCACCCCCTCTCCCAGTTGGTGTCTTGCTGTTTATACTTGGTGGCTTTGCAGTTGCCCCCCCCTACTGTAAATCTGGTCTGTAACACTCCTCCCAGTCTAGTGTCATTAGCTCATTCTACCTAATACAGAGAGAACATTTAATAAGGCCTTCTGTTTCTCCTTTTTCCCTGTCAAAAAAAAAAAAAAATTTTGCCTGAATCTCCTTGTGTTCTGACTGTGCTTCTCAAACATTTTGGAACTATAGAGTATATTTCAGAAAATTTATTATAACTGCAATTGCCTTAATATTGCTACAACTCAAGTGCTCTAGGTTGCACTGCATCTGAAGTGTTTGTGTGTTTTAGCTGTTTTTCTGTATATATAGACTTCTCTGTTTCTTTAACTAAATAAGCTCTGCAAAGTTGTTTTATTGCATTCCTGCCTGTATTTCTGAGTTTTTTGCACTTTTAAAGTTTGTTTTTGCTTAGTTTAACTGGTAGGCTACACACTTAAGTGTGCTAGCCAAATTAAAGCATTTACTGTGTTTCTGTACCTAATTTCTGCTACTTTGTAAAAAAAAAAAAAAATATCCTTGTTTCCCGCCTTTACTTAACTAGAATAGTCCAGTCTTCAGGTATTGCTGATCTCTGGGCTGTGTCATAGTTCCTGTGATGCCCATATCCTTATTTGGATAGGAGGAAGCTTCTTTGTTCACCAGTGAGAGTGGGGAGCTCTGAGCGGCCTATCTGTCCCTTGAGGAGTGGTTCCAGCCCAGTGACCTTTAGCTTATTGGCTGTTTTGGGCCATTTCCTAACTCTTTCTAACCCCCTGCTTTAAAGCCAGCTTTAGCGTGCTTTTGCACTTGTAGTTTAAAGTTTGTCCTGTTTGTTGCATTTACCTGTTAAGGCTACACACTCAAGTGCGCTAGCCTGTGTTACATATTTATTGCATTTTCCTGCTGTTTGTTGCAAAAAAAGAAAAAAAAAAACAAAAAAAATTATCCTTTTTTCCCGCCTTTCCTGACCTAGAGTAGTCCAAATATAGGCTTTGCTGTATTCTGGACTTTTGGAAAGTTCCTGTGTTGCCTATTTCCTTTCTTGGATAAAGGGAGGCTTCTTTGCTCACCAGTGGCAGTGGGGAGCTTAGAGCAGCCTATCTATCCCTGGAGGAGTGTTCCCAGCACAAGAATCTGGTAGTCTATTGGCCATTTTGGGCCAATTTCTAGCTCTTTCAAGTCCCCCTGTATAAAGCCCACTTTGGCGTGGTTTTTGCGCTTGTTACTACTCAGCCAAGCTCCTCGTGGTCCTGCAGAGTGGTGCTTGCAGCAGAGAGGCTAAAAGAGCGACTGCTAACCTGATAAAAGTGTTTTTTTCCTGCTACTACCTGGGCGACTGTCCAATCTAGCTAAACTGCAAGTATTTCTGCTTCTTGAACTGTTTTAAACTGTTTAAAGTTATTTTTGCACATGCACTTTTAAAGTTTGTCCTGTTTGTTGCATTTACCTGTTGAGGCTACACACTCAAGTGCGCTAGCCTGTGTTACATATTTATTGCATTTTCCTGCTGTTTGTTGCAAAAAAGAAAAAAAACAAAAAAATTATCCTTGTTTCCCGTCTTTCCTGACCTAGAGTTGTCCAAATACAGGCTTTGCTGTATTCTGGACTTTTGGAAAGTTCCTGTGTTGCCCATTTCCTTTCTTGGATAAAGGGAGGCTTCTTTGCTCACCAGTGGCAGTGGGGAGCTTAGAGCAGCCTATCTATCCCTGGAGGAGTGTTCCCAGCACAAGAATCTGGTAGTCTATTGGCCATTTTGGGCCAATTTCTAGCTCTTTCAAGTCCCCCTGTATAAAGCCCACTTTGGCGTGGTTTTTGCGCTTGTTACTACTCAGCCAAGCTCCTCGTGGTCCTGCAGAGTGGTGCTAGCAGCAGAGAGGCTAAAAGAGCGACTGCTAACCTGATAAAAGTGTTTTTTTTCCTGCTACTACCTGGGCGACTGTCCAATCTAGCTAAACTGCAAGTATTTCTGCTTCTTGAACTGTTTTAAACTGTTTAAAGTTATTTTGCACATGCACTTTTAAAGTTTGTCCTGTTTGTTGCATTTACCTGTTGAGGCTACACACTCAAGTGCGCTAGCCTGTGTTACATATTTATTGCATTTTCCTGCTGTTTGTTGCAAAAAAGAAAAAAACAAAAAAATTATCCTTGTTTCCCGTCTCTCCTGACCTAGAGTTGTCCAAATACAGGCTTTGCTGTATTCTGGACTTTTGGAAAGTTCCTGTGTTGCCCATTTCCTTTCTTGGATAAAGGGAGGCTTCTTTGTTCACCAGTGGCAGTGGGGAGCTTAGAGCAGCATATCTATCCCTGGAGGAGTGTTCCCAGCACAAGAATCTGGTAGTCTTTTGGCCGTTTTGGGCCAATTTCTAGCTCTTTCAAGTCTCCCTGTATAAAGCCCACTTTGGCGCGGCTTTTGCGCTTGTTACTACTCAGCCAAGCTCCTTGGGGTCCTGCAGAGTGGTGCTTGCAGCAGAGAGGCTAAAAGAGCGACTGCTAACCTGATAAAAGTGTTTTTTTTCCTGCTACTACCTGGGCGACTGTCCAATCTAGCTAAACTGCAAGTATTTCTGCTTCTTGAATTGTTTTAAACTGTTTAAAGTTGTTTTTGCACCTGCACTTTTAAAGTTTGTCCTGTTTGTTGCATTTATCTGTTGAGGCTACACACTCAAGTGCACTAGCCTGTGTTACATATTTATTGCATTTTCCTGCTGTTTGTTGCAAAAAAAGAAAAAAAAAAAAATTATCCTTGTTTCCTGTCTTTCCTCACCTAGAGTAGTCCAAATACAGGCTTTGCTGTATTCTGGCCTTTTGGAAATTTCCCGCCTTTCCTGACCTAGAGTAGTCCAAATATAGGCTTTGCTGTGTTCTGGACTTTTGGAAAGTTCCTGTGTTGCCCATTTCCTTTCTTGGATAAAGGGAGGCTTCTTTGTTCACCAGTGGCAGTGGGGAGCTTAGAGCAGCCTATCTATGCCTGGAGGAGTGTTCCCAGCACAAGAATCTGATAGTCTATTGGCCGTTTTGGGCCAATTTCTAGCTCTTTCAAGTCCCCCTGTATAAAACCCGCTTTAGCGTGATTTTGTGCATAGCGCAGCATCGAGCAGCGCCGCTTAATTGGGTTTAAACCATTCTTGGCTCCATAAATTCTGCTCTTCACTTTTTACCCTTAGAACTGATCTAGTTCTCATAATAAACACCCTATTCCTACTCTAAAGCCTGGCACTTGATCACTAAAGCAAATAAGTCAGCACTAAAAAATTAAAAGCACTACACCCTCACAAACTCCCCTTGAGTACCTTGTTCCCCATTTGCCCTTTTTTCAATTATAAAGGAATTCCCAATTCTATTCTAGCATGTCCAAAGGTCATTTGTCAATCGCCTCTCTGGTCCAGGTGGTGAATCTGGGAATCTTGAGGCAATGTTACAACTGCCTCATGTACACAGACAACCCTCTCCTCTTCCCAACAAATTCCAACACATGTGAGAGATGCAACCATATAGCCAAACTGGAGGCTAAGCTCTTTCAACTTAGTACCGGCGTAACCAGTCAGGAGGAGAAGGAAACCACACTCACTACAATTCCAGTCACACATAGACCTACCACGACAGCAAACCAAACACATAAACACACAAAAACATACTCGGAGGCTCTAAATAAAAATCTGCCTAAGCAGCAGAGACCTCCAAAGCAGACACCCAAGCAACCACTACCCCAAAACAAAACACATGCAACACATAGCTCACAAAGCCAGTGTGCCGACCAGTCACAGATCTTAAGGCTAAACAACACACCTGATACACTTGTAATAGGTGACTCTATCGTCAGGCACTCTGACGTCCCGCTCCCCAGGCTGAAGAAGGAGAAGGTCACGGTGAGCTGCCTGTCGGGTGCTAGGATCCGCCACATAACACAAGCACTCAGGTCACTCCAAGGCAAGTACAAATATGACTCAGTCATTGTCCATGCTAGTGTGAATGACCTGAGACGTACCTCCCTGGACTACATGAAAAGAGACATAGAGGAGCTCTCTGAGCATGTAGCCCAGGCCGGTATGACCCTGACCTTGAGTAGCATCTTACCCTCACCAAGAATGATGCCACAATATGAAGACAAGATGATCAATTTCAACAATTGGCTTAAGTATTGGTGTCGTTCAAAGGGGATCCAATGCCTGTCAGCCTGGGATGACATGCTCGACAAGCCATGATGCTTCACTAGGGATGGCTTGCACCTGTCACCTCTGGGCTTTTGGATATTGGCAAAGGCTCTTGCCACCCCCATAGTGCCTTTTTTAGGCAAGGCTCAAAAGACAAACCCACCTCCATAGGTATCACAAGGGATAAGAAACTAAGAGTAATGCTACTCAACGCCAGAAGTCTAAACCTCAAGATGCATGCACTCAAAACTCTCCTTAGCATGGAGAACATCAATATCTGTGCAGTAACAGAAACCTGGTTCAAGGTTCCCGAGAGCACCCCAGCACTACCAGGTTATACCTCATACCATGCTTTTCGGCCCCAAAACTTGGACCGAACCACAAAAGGAGGGGGAGTATCAATATTCGTCAAAGATACCCACACCTCCAGGTTGGTGACACAGCACGAATCATCAGAGACTATCCATGTGCAACTAACAGTGGGTAAAACTGCCTTCCAGTTTATAGCCTGCTACAGACCACCCTGCCAAACCCAGGAACCCCACTCGGCCTTCCTGAGAACACTGGAAAATATGAAGGTCTCTCCAAACACCATTATATTGAGTGACTTCAACTACCCAAACATAGACTGGGAGCATTACTCTAGCTCCAACACCCTAGCCCAAAGGTTCCTAGAATTTATAAACTCAAATGCTATGGAACAACTTGTTACCACTCCCACAAGGGGGGAAAACATACTGGACCTGATCATCACCAACATGGGGACTCTATGCTCCAGACAAGAAGTGTATCCCTCACTGGTAAGATCAGACCATAAACTAATCTCACTGGATATTCACATCCCGACCCCACCCCCTGCCCAAAAAACCACAGTGAAAAACTTCTCAAAAGCAAATTTCACACTCCTCAAAACTGAGGTGGAATCGTTTAAAGCCCCCGGGCCTGTGGAAAATACAGCCCAGACCGCAGAATCCTTTATAAATACATTCTATGAACACCTTCAGGAATGCATGGATCATGCAATCCCAAATAAAACCAAGACCCAATCCTCCAAAGGCAGACGTCCTGTCTGGTGGACCCCAGCCATAAACAAACTATACAATAGAAGGAGGAAGCTACTACATGATAGAGCAAAATCCCAAAAAGGGAAGGCATCTCTGATCAGTATTAGCAAAAAACTACGGGCACTCATAAAATCGTCTAAGGCCAGCTTAGAGAGAAAAATTGCACAGGACACTAAGGATAATCACAAGGCTTTCTTTAGTTATGTCAGGAACCTGGGTGGGAATTCCCAGATATGCTCAGAATTAGTCCAAAATGACAAAAAAATATACCGAACCCACAGACATTGCCAACATCCTTGCTGACAGGTTCAGGGCAACCCCCCCCCCCACCAAAAGGGCAAATATCTATCCCAGCAGTGTGCTGCCCCCCTGACATCTCAGATGCTCAGGTAAGAGCCACCCTCTCCAAAGCAAAAAAACACAGCATCAATGGGACCAGATGGTGTCCCGGGCTGCGTCCTACATGAACTCCAAGAAGAGCTAAACCCAAACATAAAACTACTGTTCAATCTCAGCCTTACTACAGGATATGTACCCAAAGAGTGGCGTACAGCAACAGTGGTCCCTCTCCGCAAAAGTGGTGCCTCAACAGATCCTGGAAACTATTGCCCCGTAAGCCTGACTAGCTTGGTCTGCAAAGCTATGGAAAGGATCATCATGGACCTCATAAATAAAGATATTGGGGACCTACAGACACTGGATCCTACCCAGTTTGGCTTTGTTAAGGGCAGATCCTGCCTCGTAAACCTGGTCGATTTCTTTGAAACAGTCACCAAGGCCATTGACGAGGGGAAGGTGGTACACACAGCCTACCTGGACCTCGCAAAAACCTTCGATACAATACCCCACTCGGGCATTATAGATAAGCTCACCAGCTTAAATATAAACCCTTATGTCACTAGATGGGTTCTGGCTCAAGGACAGAACCCACATGGTTAGAATTGCTGGAGCCATGTCAGACTCTAAACCAGTTACAAGTGGTGTCCCACAAGGCTCAGTCCTGGGACCTCTCTTGTTCGGTATATATTTCTTGGAGGTACAGGCCAACACGGAAGGACTGTGGCTGACCAAGTTCGCAGATGACTGCAAACTGGGCACCATAATTGACTCTCCAGCCGACACAAGCATCCTCCAAAAGGGTCTCATAGAAACAGACAACTGGTGCCAGAGCCATGGCCTCAAGCTAGACGCCAAAAAGTGTATAGTCATCCCCTTTGGCAAAAACAAAGTGCCCACAAATTACCACATAGGTGGTAATCCATTAAGTACGGAAGAAGTAATTAGGGAACTGGGACCCAAGTTGATAGCAATCTCTCATTTGACAACCACGTGGCCAAAGTGGTTAGAAAAACATTTTATATAGCCCACCTAATCATGAAGGGATTCACATCTAGATCAGGGGAGGTCATCGTGCCTCTTTACTCATCCCTCATCAGGCCCATAATTGAGTACAATGCCCCTTTTGGGATGTACCTTACCAGACACCTGCAGCAACTGGAAAGACCCCAAAAGTACCTCACCAAGAGGATCAAAGGGCTCAAACAGATGCCATATGCTGCCCGGTTAAAGAAACTCCAGCTCTACTCAGTGGCATACCGCCTGCTCAGAGGCGATCTGTGCCTGATGTATAAAGCCATGTCCAACTCAGAATTAATGGACATGCTGCACCTCAGAAAATCCAAATCCCATCGAGCTACGCGTTCGAGAGACTTGAACCTCAGCACTGAAATAAATAGGACATGCTGGAGGGACAGATTCATAACCCAGAGGCTCCCTTCACTCTGGAATAAAATCCCAGTATAGGTTAGGCAGAGTCCCTCATTGACTCCCTTCAAGAGGAATCTTGATGAGTGGATGGGAGATCGTAGGTTTACCCCGGGTATCACTTCTGTGTCACTGTTAGACAGAGGCACAGTATACGAACCTCGAAAAAGGGCATAGCAAAATTAATTTAACATGGGTGGCGAAAGCCAAACACACTCTGGCTAGGCTTATAAATGCCCTAGGGCAGATAGCCTAGTATGAACCTATGAACCTATTTGTATTTTCGACCAAAAGGGGGACTATCCTCTTATTGTATACTAACAGCTGTAAAGTCTACAATCTGTATGCTACTACTCTGTAATGTCTCTTTTGTACATTTTTCTTCTCTCTGTAAACTTATGGAGTTTTTCTACCCAGGACTCCACTGAAAATGGACACTTGTTGTCTAGTTGGACTATCCTGGTAAGCAAATGTTAAATGAATGAATGAATAAATAAATAAATAAATAAATAAATAAATAAATAAATAATGTAAAAGATGTAGGTGAAATTTGCATATATATGGGACTTCACTAGAGGAGATTTAAGGCATTACAAAGTGATGACTTGTCTAGGTCTTTCTACCTTTTATTTTTGATATACTAGAAACTAATGCACCATGCATGAGGATTGTGCTTTTAAGTTATTTGTCTCAGCTTGAATGTTAAATGTTGAATAAAGGTTTAAAGTGTTAACAAGTCATGTTTCAGATTGTTCTCAAAGACCAAGAAGTAAACATAAAGATTAAATATTTTATTCCTTTACCCAATGAACACAGTAATTAATAAAAGTGGTTGTGAAAGTTATCAAAAAATAAATAGGTAAATAAAATTATACACTGAAGAACTAAAGAGATTAAAATAGTTTGGGAATATGCTAATTTGGATAATGGATTTATATCTCAAGACGTGCTTGCTGATGTTTCATACTTTTATAAAGTTTTTGCATAAATGCAGTAATGTTTGAGGCATATTTTATACCTACATATTTTATAATGCTTGACATTTCTGCCTGGTAAAACTATTTATATAATGTATTATTCTGGCTTTGCAAAATGTGTCTGTAATGACAAAGATAATAGATATTCCTGTAGATACATTAAATATGACATCCTCATAAAAGGCCATGGCTAGAATTTTAATTGTATAAATGGAAATAAGATTAAAACAGAGATAAAGGGAAAGAGAGAGAAAACATGTACATATATATATATATATATATATATATATATATATATATATATATATATGGTAGATAAATATATAAACTGTACCATATTTACACAGTTTAGCAATTTGTGGAACATGATGATAATTAGGAAAATGGAGGTTACTGAAGTGACAAAGAGTAGATAGTGGTATAAAAGAGATAAAGTCAATATGGAGAAGATGGAAAGTTAGAGCAGGTTGCCAATCATTTTTATTTTTATGGAATCTGAAGATAAAAATGGAGAAAATAAAAGACAAGCAGGGTGAAAGAGTTAAGTAGCAAATATGGAGGAGAGGAGGAGAGGAAGAAAGGTATATTTCCTTAGGAGGCATATTTTGTATATGCAGTTAGTCAGCAAGCCTACATTTGGAATTTAAAACATAGGTGATGCTGATAAAGAGAAAGTATATACATTAGATTCTTTAAACTGGATTTTTGGGAAGAGTCTGAATTTGGTGTAGGTGAATTAAATATTTTCTGGGAGCGATTCCCATATTTGAGGAGCCATAACTTAGACGCAATGATTTGCACTGCTCAGTTTATTATGACATGCCAGTAAAGTAGAAAAGGTGGTGAGTAGCATCTGAGGTTATAGGCTAGAATTTGTTTGGTTAACCTTCTAATGAAAAAGAGGAAAGAGTCTAACCTGATGTGTGTATGGATCAGGGAAGCCATAAGTATAGTGACTTTAAGTTTTTCTGGCAACAATTTTCCTTTAGTTAAGGTAGAGCAATGGCAGGAAAGATGTTTCCTTTGTGAGACCTGCACAATAAGCTTATATATACTATTTGCTGAGGTTTGCATAGTCATTTGATCCTCTCTGGAAGGTGTTGGAAGAAGGAGGAACCTATATTCTAATTGGGCTAATACTACCTCCTTTCTGAACAGTAAGTCTTCCTTCAGGGGAGAAGATGTAGGAGATTTTATTGGGCCAAAAAAGGAAGCTGTTCATTTTTATCCTAGTTGCAACAAATGTACACAGACAGATATAGTTAATGAAACCAGGTACATGAATCAGTTTAAAGTCCTTACATAGAACCATGCTCATATGACTACGCAATTATTTGAAAAGATTACAGGACACACATTTGGACCAGGGGTTGTATTTATTTTTTGCTTAGTACTGCATGTTTAATGTTGAGTAATAAATTATTTTAGGGGATTATGGGATGCCATAATGAGAACAGGTATTAAAATGCCAGTTGACTATGTAACAGTAAGATATGGATCTTTAACTAGGGAACTATTGCTGCAAATATTTGAATAGAATCGTGAGACTACTTTAAATCTAAGAATGCCATAAGAGTTAAAATCCTTGGAGAGAGTTCAATTATTTTTAGAATCCTTTCCAGGTAAGAAGATTGTGTACTGATCCATTGATTACAAGATAGTCTGCACACAAGCCTCAAACCATGAAAATTGTTCCGAATGCTGCATGTGTAGTTTAACTTGAGCATGTAGAAAAGTTTCCTCTAAGAATGTCAACATCTATTTTCATTATATACTCAAGGATTAGCACTTTAAAAGTAAGCTCTTTTTTCCCTTTGTTTACATTGGTATTGGGGGTGCAGTGCATTATTAACTAGCATCACTATTTGCTTACAGTTTAATTTTGTAATAACTGAGACACAATGTAGTACTTTAGCCAAAAGCAGGCAATGATGGAGCACTCTGCAATTAGATCAAATAATGTATTATAACTTATTGTCCAGATGTGGATGATGGTCAGTCATAGTTTGTCAACAATTGCGTTAACCACGTTAGTACAACTTTGCAAAAAATTGCAACATAGTGTAAACAGCATTGACGCATGTCAACACCATGTGCTGTATGTCTGAGCAACCAGCTAGTAGGCAATGCTCAGGCTGTTGAATGATTGCTTGTTATAAGCTGGCTGTGTTCATACTGACAGTACATCATAGCAAGTTTGATCAATTGTTGTGGGCTCTGAAATAAATTAGCTCATAGTATTGATAAAAGTCACTGTTTAGGCATTATATAGCTTTATGCTTCTGCTTGTTCATCAAAATTTGTGTACAGAGCTGATCTGCCATACAGGCAGACACTATTTTATACAATAAGCACCCATGGCTTACTAAAGAGTAAAATACTCAGCCTACTATTTTATTAAATTAGATGTGTTAATAGTTTATTTTTAAGGTATATACTCTGTTTGACTACCAGCGATTAAATAAAAGTTGCAGATATTTGATGCAGAACAAAATAAAAGCTGACTATAAGTCATTTGTTACTTCTTAGTAATACAATGAGTGAGAAGGTCACTGAAAAACTAATCAGTAAAAACAAAAAACTACAGCAAAGCTAGAACTTCCAATAAGTGACCTCCCAAACCTCTTGTGTCAGAGGCACATGGGATATATGCAAATGATCCTTATAAACATCAGGTGTTTCAGCTAATTGGCAGTTCTGAATGCCCATGACTTGTGTCATCATTTTAATGGACAATTTCAGGCCAATAAAGCCAAACCCCACTAGCTGTGGATATGCATATTTCGGCCTTGTTATGACCCAGCCCTGTGTTTCTAATACTTAGTCAAACACTCTGCTTGTGCTGTACTGATGAGATCATAACAAGGCCGAAATATGCATATCCACAGCTAGTGGGGTTTGGCTTTATTGGCCTGAAATTGTCCATTAAAATGATGAAACAAGTCATGGGCATCCAGAATTGTCAATTAGCTGAAACACCTGATGTTCATAAGGATCATTTGCATATATCCGATGTGCCTCTGACACAAGAGGTTTGGGAGGTCACTTATTGGCAGTTCTAGCTTTGATGGAGTTTTCTTTTTGTTTTTACTTTTTAGTAATAGAATTGATATTGCCCTAATTCAATGTGCTTGTGCTCCTAACTCCTAGATGCTCACCTCACTTCAGCAGTAACTCACAAAGCTTGTGACATTGCAATGGGATGTAGTAGAGAGGGTTTCATGTCCTGAATTTAACTGGTAGTTAGAAATAAACACATATAATGTGTATAAATAAGTCATGCCAAGCCATGTAATGCCTGCTATATATTATGCTAAGCCCTGTAATGCCTGCTGTATATTATGCTAAGCCTTGCAATGCCTGCTGTATATTATGCTAAGCCCTGCAATGCCTGCTGTATATTTATTCATCTAGGTCTTATTCTTCATCTCATCAATCTTTTCCTTTCTATTTTGTCTCAGTGCACACAAGATCAACTGCTGAGACAAACACAACATGATCCCTTTAAAAGAACCATGCTCCCCTAAAAACTGAACTTTAACCAGAGTTGGCTCTTATCTAAATCAGCTGATGAGTATATAAACTTAATGTAATGCACATTCCTGCAATCTCTTAATGTTTAGAGGTACTAATGTTGAATAATATAGAATGGTACATGTACTGATAAGGATTTAATGACATGTAATTACCTAACCTGTGCAGTAGGAAATGCAGCTAGAGGGGAACACACTGATACTACCTAGGATATCAATATTTTCCATGGTTGTCTTGACATTTACATGTTTGGATTAAGTCCTCTATAGCACAAAATAGCAAGTGTAACAAACCAAACTTATGGGCCTGTTTCACCAAAACAGCTCATATCTCCATTTACATGTTCATAAAAACAGAATGGACTTCAATTATACTGCTAAAACAAATCAAAAGAGTTTTCTTACCTTTACAGATATCAGATTTCACTGATTGTTTAACCAAAATTAAACTTCCAGTGGCATGTTAACCTAGTCCATTTGGCCTTGCTGTGCTTGGCCTCACTCTGCTCCCCTGCCCTACTCCCAAATCCTGCCCACTCCTCCTTCTATAGACATACTCTCAATGCTCCACCCACCTCTTTTTTCCTCCAATTACTATCAACCTCTCACAAAGAACCATCACTCTCATTAATATCTCCTATAAAATAATCAGCTATTCCCTGTAGCCATAGACACTTGTACATCCATATTATATCTCCAGTGCCCCTTCATCCATACTAAACCCAACACTCATTCGCTAAACACAATAAGCAAAAAACATGGCCACCTTAATCGAATCACTATTTCCCCCAATCCACTAACCACATACAGCCTTCTACTAACCATTTACATTCAGTTCCATTAATTACTATTGAATTTCATTGTTCTCCCTTCTTAAACTGCTATTCTTCCACTTCCATATATCATGCTACTATACATGACGCTAACAGCCCTTCTTCGCATCGTCTCCAACGTAACATCATACCTCATTATTTTGACAAACAACTTTGCCAAGGAACACACATGCACAACTCCCCAAACCAACTTTACATACATTAACTACACCATATCCACAGTCTTTACATCTTAAATCACACCCACCTTTACAGATATAAATATGTAACAACACCCAACCCCATATATAGGCCACAGATAAGAACAAAATAGGTTCATAGGTTCATAGGTAAGTACTAGGCTATCTGCTGAGGGCATATGTAAGCCTAGCCAGAATGTGTTGGCTTTCGCCGCCCCCTTAGATTAGTTCCCTGTGCCTCTGTCCAGTAGAGCCATTAGTTCCCTGTGCCTCTGTCCAGCAGAGCCACTGCAGTGATCCCGGGGTAAATTTTCTGTTTTCTTTCCACTCGTCAAGGTTTCTCTTGAAGAGTGTTAGTGAGGGGCTCTACCTAATGTAGATTGGAATCCTGTTCCAAAGCATGGGGAGTCTCTGGGACAGGAATCTATCCCTCCAGCAAGTCCTATTTATCGTTATGGTGAGGTTTAGATCCCTAAAGCATGTGGCTCTCTGGGATTTCTTTTTTTTTAAGTGGAGCATGTCCATCAATTCTGGGTTGGACATGGCCTTGTATGTCAGGCAGAGATCGCCTCTGAATAGGCGGTATGCAACCGAGTACAGCTGGAGTTTCTTCAGTCAGGCTGCATAGGGCATCTGTTTGAGGCCAGCAGTCCTCGTGGTGAGGTACTTCTGTGGTCTTTCCAGCTGTTGCAGGTGTCTTGTAAGGTACATTCTAAATGGGGCATTGTACTCTATGATGGATCTGATGAGTGATGAGTAGAGGGGCACAATAACCTCTTTTGTTCTAGATGCGAACCCTTTTGTGATTAGGTGGGCCACATAGAAGGATTTTCAAACCACCTTGGCAATATGATTATCAAAGGAGAGATTACTATCTACTTGGGTCCCCAGATTCATTATTTCATTTTCTGTATTTAGGGGACTACCACATATGTGGTAGTTCACTGGTACTTTGTTTTTTACAAAGGGGATGTCTATGCACTTTTTGGCATTTAGCTTGAGGTCATGATTTTGACACCAGGTATCCGTCTCAGTGAGATGCTTCTGGAGGATGTCAATATCAGCTGGAGAGTCAGTTATGGCCCCCACTTTGCAGTCGTTGGTGGACTTGGTCAGCCATAGTCCTTATCTGCTTGCCTGTACCTCTGAGAAGTATATACCGAATAGGAGGGGTCCCAGGACTGAGCCTTGAGGGACGCTACTTGTAACTGGTTTAGAGTCAGACCTAGAGCCTGCAACTCTCAACGTGTGGGTTCTATCCATGATCCAATTGGCAACCCATCTCATGACATAGGGGTTTATGTTCAGGCTGGTGAGCTTGTCTATAATACCAGAATGGGGAATGGTGTTGAAAGCCTTTGCAAGGTTTAGGTAGGCTGTGTGGACCTCCTTTCCCTCACCTAAAGCCTTGGTAACTGTCTCAAAGAAGTCCCCCAGATTTAGGAGGCATGATCTGCCCTTAACAAAGCCAAACTGTGTAGGGTCCAATGTTTAGAGATTCCCAATGTCTCTGTTAATGAGTTCCATGATGATGTGCTCCGTAGCCTTGCAGACCAGTCTAGTTAGGCTTATAGGGCAATAATTCCCATGGTCCATTGCAGCTCTACCTTTGTGGAGTGGGATAACTGTTGCTGTGTGCCACTCTATGGGTACATAGCCTGTAGAGAGGCTGAGTTTGAACAGTGTGTTTAGGTGAGGGGTTAGTTCATTTTGGAGTTCGTGTAAGACACAGCCTGGGACTCCGTCCGGTCCCATTGAAGCTGTGTTTGGCTTTGGGTAGGGCTATTTTAACCTGTGTGTCAGTGATTGCCGGGGCTCTACATTCTTCTGGTATGGTTACAGGCCCTTTAGGGGGTGAGAGGGGGTGAAATTTGCACTAAACCTGTCTGCCAGAATGCTGGCAATATCAGTCGGTTCAGTGTATTTTGTGCCATTCTGCACTAACTCAGAGCAGATTTGAGAGTTTCCACTTAGGTTCTTGACATAGCTAAAGAACACTTTGTGGTTATCTTTGGAGTCCTTGGCAATTTTTCTTTCAAAGCTAGCCTTGGATGATTTTATGAGGGATCATAGTTTCTTGCTGATACTGATCAGGGATGTCTTTCTTTCTTGGGATTTTACTCTTTTCTGTACTAGTTGTCTAGTTTCCTCCTTCTGTTGTATAGCTTATTTATGGCAGGGGTCCACCAGACTGGTTTCCTTTTCTTGGGGGAGTGAGTCTTGGTTTTGCTTGGGATAGCATTATCCATGCATTCTTGCAGGTGCTGATAGAGTGCCTTTGTAAGGGATTCAGCAGCTTGGACAGCGTTGTCCTTTAGCATGGGGGCTGTGAGCCTTTCCACCGCGGTCTTAAGTAATGTGAAGTTTACTATTGTGGTTTCCTTGATTGGAGGTGGGAGCAGAATGTGGATATCCAGAGGGATTAGTCTATGGTCTGATCTAACCAGCAAGGGGTTGACCTCTGGTGTAGAACACCGGTCGCCCATGTTGGTGATGTTGTCACCTCTGGTGGGGGTGTTGACCAGTTGATCCAAGGCATTTGAGTTTATAAATTCTAGGAAGCGTTGGGCAAGGGAGTTAGTACTTGAATAGTTCTCCCAGTTAATGCTTGGGTAATTGAAATCACCCAATATTAGGGCATTTGGTAGGACCTTCATATTTTCCAGTGTCTTCAGAAATGCAGAATGGGGGTCCTGGGTCATGGTGGGTGATCTGTAGCAAGCTACAATTTGAATTGCAGTTTTGCTCATTGTTAGTTGTGCATGGATGATCTCTGAGGCATTGGGCTGTGCCACTAACCTGGAGGTGTGGGTATCCTTGATGAATATAGATACACCCCGCCTTTTGTGTTTTGGTCCAGGTTCTGTGGCCAAAAAGTATGGTATGAGTTATAGCCTGGTAGTGCTGGGGTGCTCTCTGGAAACTTAAACCAGGTTTCTGTTTCTGCTCAGATATCAATGTTCTCCATACTGAGGAGTGCCTCGAATGCATGCATTTTGAGGTTTAGACTTCTGGCATTGAGTAGCATTACCCTTAGTTTTTGGTTACTTGTGCTATTTATGGTGGTGGGTTTGTCTTTTGAGCCTTGCCTAAAAAAGGCACTATGGGGGCGGCAAAAGCCTTGGCCAGTATTCAAAAGCCTAAGGTGACAGGTGCAAGCCATCTCTTGCAAAGCAACGTGGCTTGTCGAGCATGTCATCCCAGGCGAACAGATACTGGATCCCCTTTGAATGACACCAGAAACTTATTATTGAAATTGATCATTTTTTCTTTATACTGTGGCATCATTCTTGGTGAGGGCAGGATGCTACTCAGGGTCGGGGGTCATACCGGCTTGGGCTACTTGATCAGAGAGCTCTTCCATGTCTCTTTTCATGTAGTCCAGGGAGGTATGTCTCAGATCATTCACACCAACATGGACAATGACAGAGTTGTATTTGTACTTCTTCTGGAGTGACCTGAGTGCTTGTGTTATGTGGCGGATCCTGGCGCCTGACAGGCAGCTAACTGTAACCTTCTCCTTGTCCAGCCTAGTTGGTGAGACATCAGTGTGCCTGACTATAGAGTCACCTATTACTAGTGTGTTGGGTATGTTATTTTGCCTTAAGGGCTGTGATTGCATGGCACACTGATTATGTGAAGTATGTGTTTCATGGTTTGTGATGGGGTGTGGAGGTTGCTTGGGTGTCTGCTTTGAAGGTCTCTGTTGCTTTTGCAAATTTTTATTTAGAGCCTCCGAATATGTTTTCATGTATTTATGTGTGTTATTTGCCGGTGTTGGTTTAGTAGGTCTATGTGAGACTGGTGGTGTGTTGCAAGTATTTTCCTTCTCCTCTTGACTGTCAGTTCTACTCTTGGGTTGAGAGAGCTTTGCCTCCAGTTTGGCTGTATAATTGCATCTCTTGCATATATTAGTGTTTGGTGGTAGGAGGAGAGGGTTGTCTGTGTACATGAGGCAGTTGTAACATTACCTCAAAATGCCCAGATTCACCAGTTTGACTGGAAAGTACACCTGAAACTGTCCTTTGGACATGCCTGAATAGGTAAAGTGAGCTGTTTTACTGATTGGCTGATATGGAAAATCAGGAACAAACCAAATACACGCAAGGTGGAACAAGTGCACGGTTCAAACCAAGAACATCCAAGTCAACCAAAAACGAACCAGCACAAAGGAGAAAAGTGACTAAATCTTAGTTTATTGTGGCAATATCTGAATCTACATACTGCAAACCGGTTTCGGCTATATATCCAGCCTTCCTCAGTACAATAAAAATAAGAGTGATCTAGATAGCACATCCTGGTTATTCCTTATATACCCAAGACTATTGAAGGTGTATACACCTTGAAACAATATATACACACATTTCAAAAGTAAAGATTATAAAATATATAATAAGTATGTATGTGTACCATTTAACCTGAAAAAATCAATCCATTAATTTAAACAAAACTTCAAAAATTCATCAAGTCATAGGCTGATACCAACTAACTAATTTGTTTCATTTAAGCCAGGTTTAAATAAGGCTCCTAACCTGGTGATCCATGAAGATTCCATATTATTTAATCTGTCATGCCAGCCTGCTTTAAGATTTCTATGCATGTCAATTTTATCAATAATGGTGAATTTAAATTGTGCAGTTTGGTGAATCATGGTATGTTTATATAGGGCATTGGAGATTTTATGATTTCTGATGGCGCTGAGGTGTTTACTTATCTGATGTCTAAGTGGTCTTGAAGTTTGGCCTACATAAAAGGAAAAACATGTGCACGTGGCCAAATAGATCACCCAATCAGTGCTGCAGTTACCAAAAATGTTTATCTGGTATACCCTAGAGGTATTACAACTAGTAAATTCTTTAGTCTTAAAGATATGTCTGCATGCACTGCAATGACCACAAGGAAAACAGCCTATCAATGGATCACCAAATAGAGTTGTCTGAATCGGTGTGGACGGATTATACCTTTTGTAATGTGTAAAATGGGAGTTGATAGTTCTACCCCTACGATAAGAAAAAGCACATCTTTCAGGTAATATCTCATTCAAATGTTTATGAGCCTGCAAAATATCCCAATGATTATTAATAATATCTCTGAATGAGGGTGTGTTACTGCCAAATGTAGTGACAAACCTAATAGGTTGAGATGTTACTGTCTTGGGTCTATCATGTGAATGTTTATATTGTAAAAGTTGTGATCTGGGCATCTCTTTAACTTGATTGATAGTTTGGGTAATGCCATATCTATTATACCCTCTACTTATCAATCTGTCAGTCAGATCTTTTTCACATTCTGAATGGGACTCTTGAGAAGAACAGATATGTTTCATACGTAAAAATTGAGATTTGGGGATGTTGTTAATGATGTGGCGGGGATGATAACTAGATGCATGCAAAAGTGTTTTTTTTTCAGATTCTAATGAGTCTCAAAGATCTACTGGGTTCCAGTTTGGGAGATCAGACTTTCAACCTCCCATGGACAAGCATGTAGCCATATTTAAAGAATGTGTCACAAAGGATCTACATTTTTCTTTAGGCTATCAACCGATGAGACACAATTTAATGCTTCAAGAACAACAAGCGCTACAGGAACTCAGTTCCAATCACAACATAGTCATTGCACCAGCTGATAAGGGGGAGGCATTGTAATAATGGACTGGTCGATGTACAAAGCAGAAGCCCATAAACAATTGTCTGATGCCAAGTTTTACATACATATGGTGGTGGAGCCAACACCTAATTTCAAAATACATATTGATTCCTTTTTGGATTTGGCCACTGAAGAAGGTGTTATTGACAAACATACATGCAAACAACTTAAAGTTTCTGCTCGCATCACTCGATATTTATACTTGCTTCCAAAGATCCACAAACATCCAACATGCCCACCCGGTAGGCCTATTGTTTCCGGGAGAGGATCCCTCACTGAACAACTATCAGCATTCCTCACATATTATTTAAAACCATTACTATCTATGGTCAGATCTAGGTTGCAAGATACCACAAAATTTCTAAATATTGTTCAAGACACACAATTGGAATCAGATTGGTGGCTATGTACATTGGACGTCACTTCCCTTTATACCAGCATCCCACATGATGCTGATATATCAGCTATTGCATATTGGCTAGAAAGAACCCAACTATATATTCCGGGATTTAACAATTTTTTAATCAAATTGACCCAATATGTGTTAACTAAGAACATTTTCTATTTTGAAGGACAAGCGTACTGGCAAGTAAGAGGCACAGCTATGGGAGCATCTTTTGCTCCCATATATGCAGATTTGTTCATGGGGTTTTTTGAAGAACAATTTATATATGATTCTCATAATAACATTTATATGGAAGAACTAGATATTTGGAGAAGAAACCTAGATGATTGTTGGATGGTGTGGCGGGGTGATTCAACCTTAGTACATGAGTTTGTTAAATATTTGAATAACAACACATGGGATATTCAGTTTACTTTAACTATACAACACCAATAAATAGTTTTTTTGGATGTATTAGTCTCTCAACAGGTTGATCATACGCTGGCCACTCATGTACATAGGAAATTTCCACAATACAACACACTTTTGCATGCATCTAGTTATCATCCCCACCACATCATTAACAACATCCCCAAATCTCAATTTTTACGTATGAAACATATCTGTTCTTCTCAAGAATCCCATTCAGAATGTGAACAAGATCTGACTGACAGATTGATAAGTAGAGGGTATAATAGATATCACATTACCCAAATTATCAATCAAGTTAAAGAGATGCCCAGATCACAACTTTTACAATATAAACATTCACATGATAGACCCAAGACAGTAACATCTCAGTCTATTAGGTTTGTCACTACATTTGGCAGTAACACACTCTCATTCAGAGATATTATTAATAATCATTGGGATATTTTGCGGGCTCATGAACATTTGAATGAGATATTACCTGAAAGATGTGCTTTTTCTTATCGTAGGGGTAGAACCATCAACTCCCATTTTACACATTACAAAAGGTATAATCCGTCCACACCGATTCAGACAACTCTATTTGGTGATCCATTGATAGGCTGTTTTCCTTGTGGTCATTGCAGTGCATGCAGACATATCTTTAAGACTAAAGAATTTACTAGTTGTAATACCTCTAGGGTATACCAGATAAAAATTTTTGGTAACTGCAGCACTGATTGGGTGATCTATTTGGCCACGTGCACATGTTTTTCCTTTTATCTAGGCCAAACTTCAAGACCACTTAGACATCAGATAAGTGAACACCTCAGCACCATCAGAAATCATAAAATCTCCAATGCCCTATATAAACATACCATGATTCACCAAACTGCACAATTTAAATTCACCATTATTGATAAAATTGACATACATAGAAATCTTAAAGCAGGCTGGCATGACAGATTAAATAATATGGAATCTTCATGGATCACCAGGTTAGGAGCCTTATTCAAACCTGGTTTAAATGAAACAAATTAGTTAGTTGGTATCAGCCTATGACTTGATGAGTTTTTGAAGTTTTGTTTAAATTAATGGATTGATTTTTTCAGGTTAAATGGTATACATACATACTTATTATATATTTTATAATCTTTACTTTTGAAATGTGTGTATATATTGTTTCAAGGTGTATACACCTTCAATAGTCTTGGGTATATAAGGAATAACCAGGATGTGCTATCTAGATCACTCTTATTTTTATTGTACTGAGGAAGGCTGGATATATAGCCAAAACCGGTTTGCAGTATGTAGATTCAGATATTGCCACAATAAACTAAGATTTAGGCACTTTTCTCCTTTGTGCTGGTTCATTTTTGGTTGACAGGGATGAATAGAGAGCCTTGTCCTTTTGGACAGTATAGGGGGTTCTAGTGTTATGGTTAATTAGTGCTTGCTATGAGTTTTGAGCAAGTACTGGGCTGTGAAATTAATGGTTTGAGCGCTTAAGTTGAAAATTTGTCTAGTTCCAAGGGAAAAATTGAAGAGTGGACTTCGGGGAGCTGGGAATAGTTTAACCTTAGCTAATCAGTGCTGCTGGGCGCGCAAAACCACACAAATGCATTTTTTATAGCAGGGAAATGAAAGAGATAGAAATTAGCCTAAAATGGCCAATAAACTACTAATGTCTGGGCTGAAACCACTCCTCGAGGGGCAGATAGGCTGCTCAAAGCTCCCCTCTCTCACAGGTGAACAGAGAAACATCCTTCTATCCAAGTAAGGTATGGGCAACACAGAAACCTGTAACACAGCCCTGAATTCAGCAATAACCTAAAAACTGGACTATAGTAGTTCAGGTAGGTGGGAAACAAGTGTATATATATATATATATATATATATATATATATATATATATATTTTTTTTTTTCCAGAAAATAAAGCAGATACAATTAAAAAAAACACTTTAAATGCACAGAAATGGCTATCACACATTAGTGTGCAGCCTACAGCAGTTAAACAGATTATTTAAACACAAAAATAACTTAGTTCAAGTGCAGGCAGCAAATACATACAATATGTAGCAGAAAC
This sequence comes from Protopterus annectens, assembly GCF_019279795.1. Lineage (NCBI taxonomy): Eukaryota > Metazoa > Chordata > Ceratodontiformes > Protopteridae > Protopterus > Protopterus annectens. Next base: position 309,058,430 of record NC_056741.1, on the reverse strand, counting down.
AAGCTTTTTAAATCACAAAAACGCTAAAAGATTGGCGTTTTATGTGGAATTAGTTAAAGACAGCAAAAAAATGCAGAAAAATTATACTTAATCACTCCAAATTCTCTCTTTTGTCTCTCTGCTGCTGTAGAACTCTGCAGGACACCTGGCAGGCACTTGCTGAGCTGAATACAAGCACAAAAAATGTGCAAATGCGTTTTTTATAGCAGGAAAATGAAAGAGATAGAAATTAGCCCAAAATGGCCAATAAACTACTAACTTCTGGGCTACAGCAAACAAGGCACCCAAATTTCAGAAAGAAACAGTTCAAATAAGCAGGCACAATAAGCCTTTAATCAGAAATTCCCAGCTCAAAAGGGCAGGATCTAGCCTCTCCTCTCACAAGAGTGCAGACCACAAACCTTCTTAATGTAAAATAACTGGCCTAAAGCCCAAGTGCTTTAACCAGAACTAATGCACTTTTAGAATAACAGACACTGAGCCTTCAATCAGCAATTCCCAACTTAGAAGGATGTAAGCTACCTGTTCTGCCACAACAATACAGACCACAAACCTTCTTAATGTAAAACAACTGGTCTGAAGCCCAAGTGCTTAAACCAAAAGGCTTAGAATAACAGTTACAATTTAATCAGGCTACTACCAAGCAGTAATAACTGCAGCAGAATAATACAAGTGAGTACTTTTAAGAAGAAGCACAAGCAAAATAAGGTAATAAAGTGGGAAGAAATACAATTACAGTAAAAGCAGATGAATAAAGTGCAATTTGTTTTATTACAATAGAAAACGAGCAAACTGACAAATAAATTACCCAATTAACCAGTAAAAAAAGCTCAAAACTGAGCCCTGTTCTAGCAGTCTTCAATCAGACAAGTTCTAACCGCACACTCCTGCCACAAGGGTGCAGGGGAACCTTCTCCAAAAAAGATGGCCTGGATTAGTGCTCAAGTTATGCAAATAAAGCTAGATTCAGCAGGCCTGAATCTAGTCTATGCTACAGCAGACAAGGTGCACCAATATCAGAAAAGCTGTTCAAATAAGCAGGCACAGTAAGCCTTTGGCCAGAAATTCCCAGCTCAGAAGGGCAGAAACTAGCCTCTCCTTCCACAAGAATGCAGACCACAAACCTTCTTAATTTAAATAACTGGCCTGGAGCTCAAGTGCTTAACCAGAACTAATACACTTTTAGAATAACAGACAGCCTTCAATTAGCAATTCCCAACTTAGAAGGATGTAAGCTACCTGTCCTGCCACAACAGTGCAGACCACAAACCTTTCTAGTGTAAAACAACTGGTCTGAAGCCCAAGTGCTTTAACCAAAAGACTTAGAATAACATTTGCAATTTAATCAGGCTACTACCAAGCAGTAATAAATGCAGCAGAATAAGCACAACTGAGTACTTTTAAGAAGAGACAAAAGCAAAAATAAGATAATAAAGTAGGAAGAACACAAATACAGTAAAAGCAGGTAAAATTCAATTTTTTATATAACAATGGAAAACAAGCAAACTGATTTAAACAAATTTCTCAATTAACCAGTAAAAAAACTTAGAACTGAGCCCAGTTTCATCAGTCTTCAATCAGACAAGTTCAGGGCCTAAGTGGGTATGCCTACTCAGATGTTCTCTCTGTATTAGGCAGGATAAGCTAACGAGACTAGACTAGGATAGAGCTGGGATAGGGCTGAACAGATGGGAATGGTAGGAGTGTCTGAAATCAAAATATGATCTCACTGTACTCGGTTGAGTGAGCAAATGAGATGGGCCCAGGAGGAGTTTTCCAACACAAATTTACAGGAGGGGCAGTCAATTCGAAAGCCACCTAGATAAATACCAAAACAAGAACAGGGAAGGTGGGTAGGGAAAACTAACTGCAGACACAGAGAGAACTAGGGTACTGTCCCATGTGGTAATTGTAATTTTTGTGACTACATTGAGACTGATAATAGTTTTATCAGACCTAATGATGGACGAAGGTTCTGTTTTAGGATATGTGCTGATTGCAACACCAAGGACGTGATCTATTTGGCACATTGTGCTGCATGTTCCTCGTTCTATGTAGGGAAGTGTAATTGTAGGTTCAAGGATAGAATAAGGGAACATACCTATTCTATTCAAATTAACTATGAGAATAACGCATTGGCCAAGCATGTCATGTCAGAAGGTGAACATCATATATTTAAGTTTCGAGTTATAGATAAGGTATATGAGTCCCTAAGGATGGGAGACATTCGTAATCACATTGAAAGGGTGGAGTCAACATGGATACTTAGGATGCAATCTTACAAGGGGAAAGGCTTGAATGGTCAGGTTCCATTGAAGCCTGTCCTTAAAGCAAGAAAATTGTTTAGATGAGGTTTTTCATATACTATTAGTTATCTGTGTGTGTGTGTGTGTGTATATATATATATATATATATATATATATATATATATATAGAGAGAGAGAGTTTTGTATATATTTTTAATATATGTTTTGTATTTATGTAAGGTGATTTTATTATAGTTAGTATTTATAATGTACAATCTAGTATTGGGCCTTCATGTGTTTTAGAGGTGTGGCATGATACATGCATTTGATTGGTCAGATAATAGTATATAGGAAGTGTTTTTTTCTCTTTTTAACATCTGATGAAGCAGTGTTGGAGTATAACTGTAAAAGCGCTTATTCCGTTTGAATAAATACATTTATTTTTATTGGTTTACGTTGCAGTTTGCATTCTTAACTTGTGGTGTAAGTCGTGCATTCCAGATACTCTTTTTTACATTGGACTTGTTTTTTGCTTTGTATCTGGATTTATTCCTTTCCCGGTGGCCTGTTCGTTTGTTACAATTTTCAGTGAACAAATAAGCAGATAAATGCAGTACTATTTTTAACACAATATTCAATGAATCAATAACACAGAACAAAAAATGCAGTACTATCTTATAACACTGCAAGTTTGTAATTATCTCAGCTTATAATAAAGTTGTTGCAGACCAAGTATGCAACTATTCAGCAGAAATCATTTCAGAGGTAAGGAACTAAGACTTTAAGGCACAGAGAAGCCCTCTAGGCTAAGACTTCTACACCGAATATCAATGAAGTGAGAAGAATAAACCAACTAACTGCAGACACAGAGAGAACTACAATTCTCAGTGAACAAATAAGCAGATAAATGCAGTACTATTTTTAACACAATATTCAATGAAACAATAAAACAGAAAAAAAATGCAGTACTATCTTATAACGCTGCAAGTTTTTACTTATCTCAGCTTGTAATGAAGTTGTTGCAGCTCAAGTATGCAAAAACTAAAATTAAAATGGCTATCCATAGCTAGATGCAACTTAGAAATGCTAAAATCCTCTGACACCCATCCTGGCTAGGCCCAACAGAAGTTAATAATTCACAAAGCAACCCAACTGTAAGTACCACTACCACCCCCTCTATCCTCAACCCATCACGCTAACACTACAGGACTCAAATGCATTATTATTAACTTAAAAAGCATTCATAATAAGTCACAGACATGCAAGCAGACATTGCCCATAAAACAACTCTGACATCCTCACTATCACAGAAACATGGCTAAAACCTGACATCTCAGACAGTGAAATCCTACCAACTCACTAGAACATACTAAGAATAGCTAGAAAAAAATAGAAGAGCTGGTACAGTGGCCATTTACAAGAATTATAATCTCAATCCCTGTAAGTAGAACACAACTGAATTTCAGACTGTCAAACTCCTTATAGCACCCCTAAAACGTAACCCACAACAGAATCTATGTATAATATCTATATACATCCCTCTAGGAAACAATTACTTCACTCTGGAAGGCATACTACATTGGGCCTCTGAAAATACTTAATGGAAACGCTTATTCTAAGAGACCTAAATATTGACTGACCCCAAATAATATCACCCCGTCTGCAATTACACTAACTTATTTGGCTATAAACAACTTATCAATAACCCCACTAGGTACAACAAAGTCTCCAGCACTGCATCAGTACTTGACTGGATACAAACCTCATACCCAGACAATATCCACTCTGCTAGCATTCTTCCAAACAGCTTTAGTGAACACCTAACCTATACAATTATGATCCACAACCATCTCCCCAAATCAGACTGCTATCTACAACTCAGTCTGCAACTTAGCCAGATTCAACATTCAAACATTCATTTCAGTACTAAAACAAAATAACTGGTCCATGCTAAAAAGTCTACCATTTCACAAAACCACACAGCAGTGCAATACCACTTTCCTAAACAGTCCTACACACCCATGCTACACTCAAAAACATGTTGAAACACAATCCTGCTCTCTGACTAACAAGAGAAACCAAACAACTTATGACTAAATGCCATAAGGCTTGGAAAACCCAGGCAAACCTAAGCAGTTTCAGAAGACTAAGAAATAAAGCAAAGCATAGCACAAAACTGACAAACAATCCTTCCACTCTAACATGTAGTCAATACACAAAACAGCACTAAACAATTCTGGACATCCATCAAAAATCTGTTAAGATAAGGAAATAACTCACAACCTTTTCTTCTATTAAAACAAGGAAATAACTCACAACCTTTTCTATCACACAAAACCATCATTCTAGGACTGCTAATGAGTTCAATAAATATTTCATAGAAGTCATTGCTTCAATATATAAAGATAGCAACAAAGCAGATCCCACCCCCACAACCAATTTCCAGACAGGCCACTTTCACTTAGAACCTATCTCTATTTCAATTATTAAAAAAAACACTTCACTGTAAGATAAAACCCACAAGTCTAGCTGCAGATGACCTATCTCCTGAGTTCATGAAACTCACTGCTGAAGCCCTCCCTTACCCAATGTCTATCCTCATAAATAGACTCATCAAAGAATGTCATGTCCCTACCATGTTGAAAAAAAGACTATATTATACCTTTAGACATGGTAGGGCCTTCTGCTAATTGCTCCAACTACTGACCTATAGACGTACTACCAGCTATATCTAAAATCCTAGAAAAATGTGTACATACACAGCTACTTAAGTACCTTACTGAAAATAACCTCCTCTTTTCAACACAACATGGCTTTCTGCCAAATCACAGCACCACTGCTGCTCTATTACAATGCCAAACACAATCAGCATACTGTACAGAAATGGAAATATGGTATTGCCAGTCTTCCTCCTCAATCTGTCAAAAGCATTTGACATGGTATCCCACTCAAAACCATTACAAAATGTTGCCAGTCTCTGTCTCTATCATTCAACACTCTCCTGGTTTCACAGCTAACTCAGCAATAGAGTTGAAGTAGTTAAATGGCAAAGTGAACTTCAAGCTTTCTACCTGAAACCACAGGTGTTTCCTAAGACCCCATATTTGGTCCACTTCTACTCAATGTATTTATTAATGACCTGCACCTAACAGCAAAACAGGTCATACTCATCCAATATGCAGAAGACTCTACACTTACCTGTGTAGCACCTGTCCTAATTACCCCAGTTGAAAAAGCAAACCCAAAAAGACTTTACCTATATTGAGTCTTGGCTAGAACAGTCATACCTACTAATAAATTCCAAGAAAAGCAAACTGCTTCTTTTCACCACCAAATCACACTTAGAAAGCAAAGCTGTCTTCAATATTAATTGCCTTAATAACACAAAGATTGAACTAGTAGTTCATAAAAATCTTCTCGGGTCATAAAAGATGATGCTTTGAAATCTGATTACTACATATCAACAGCAGTTAAAAAAACACCAGAAGTTAGGCATATTATACAGATCCAAATCTTACATAACTAACCCTGCAAGAGTAAATATAGTGTAGCAAATACCTAACTGCTTCCAACACTAATGTATGCATCTCAGATCTTGACTAATCTGTCTTCAACTCCAAGAACTAAAATACAATTGTTACAATGAAATTACAAAGTTTGCAACCAACCCCCCCATAGAGATATCAAGTCCTAAATCAACTAAAATGACCAAAATTCACACACGCACACACAGACACAGACACACACACACACACACACACACACACACACACACACACACACACACACACACACACACACACACACACCACTCTGAGCTCCTTGTACTCCAGAGACTAATTTATTCTCAAAAACATGGAACTCACTCCTCCTTAATCCCAGTGTAAACAATAAATGCCGATCTTTCATAAAAAGACCTATAAGAACATCAGCACAATCCTGGCTCTTCCTCTGCTGATCTCCAGGTTAATAATCTCATATGCTAATCAAAATGTGCTATAGTAAAGAAGACCGATAGTAAACTCTGCTTCATCGTTACTAATAAATACTATAGTAAAGAAGACCGATAGTAAACTCTGCTTCATCATTACTAGTAAAGACCTTAGCATAATGCTTATACAGCATAACTGTTCCATCAAAAGTTACATTTCTATCCTAGTTCTCTAGCACAACACTATGTAGAGTTCTGTCAAACTTGTCTTTTGGATACTTGTGTATTTATCAAAACTACCTTATCTTCATGTAAGCTAAAATTCAATCTGTATATCACTGTAATTGTAATATAATTTTGCCTAGGCTATATTATCTAGTAATTTCTGTTCCAAAGATTGAATTTATGAGTTTAATGTAATGTCTATGAAATGCAACTTGTGAATAGTTTTAACTATTGACAATTTTATTTTTCAAGTTATATCTGTCCAAATATTTGCACTGTATATGTATATGTTCACACTGTATGAACTAAAGTTACATTTTTACTTATTATGATGTTCTCCTGTATTAGGTTTTGTAATAACTTTATTTAAACACAACCATATTATGCTAATGTGGAGCATTTATTCCCTGACCTCCATTGAAAATGAAATATTATCCCAGTCAGTGTTTTCTGGTAAAAAAATGTCAAATAAATAAAAAAATGAAATTGTAAATATCTATAATCTGTGAAGCTTTTCTCTCCAGGACTCCACTGAAAAAGGGGTCTTGCACCCAGATGGACCATCCTGTTCATCTCATCATCTTCTTTCGGCTGTTCTCATTAGGGGTCGCCACAGCGGATCATCTGTTTCCATTTCTTCCTGTCCTCTGCATCATGCTCTTTCACACCAACCACCTGCATGCCCTCTCTCACCACATCCATAAACCTCATCTTAGGCCTTCCTCTTTTCCTCTTACCTGGCAGCTCCATCCTTAGCATCCTTTTCCCAATATACCCAGCATCCCTCCTCAGCACATGTCCAGACCAACACAATCTCGCCTCTTTTGCTTTGTCTCCAAACTGTCCAACCTGAGCTGACCCTCTAATATACTGATTCCTAATTCTGTCCATCCTAGTCACACCCAGTTCAAATCTTAACATCTTTAACTCTGCCACATCCAGCTCTGACTCCTGCCTTTTCGACAATGCTACCATCTCCAACCCATATAACATAGCTGGTCTCACTACCCTCTTGCAGACCTTCCCTTTCACTCTTATTGGTACCCGTCTGTCACAAATCACTCCTGACACTCTTCTCCACCCATTCCACCCTGCCTGTACTCTCTTCTTCACCTCTCTTTCACACTCACCATTACTCTGAACTGTTGATCCCAAGTACTTAAACTCATCCACCTTTACCAACTCTACTCCCTGCATCCTCACCATTCCTCTACCTTCCCTCTCATTTACACACATATATTTTGTTTTAGCTCTGACTGATTCCTCTGCTGACCTTCATTCCTCTCTTCTCTAAAGCATATCTTCACCTCTCCAGGGTCTCCTCAACCTGGTCCCTACTCTCACTACATATCACATGTCATCTGCAAACATCATAGTCCACGGGGCCTCCTGTCTAATCTCATCTGTCAACCTGTCCATCACCACTGCAAATAAGAAAGGGCTCAGAGCTGATTCTTGATGTAATCCCACCTCCACCTTAAATGTATCTGTCACTCCCACCGCAGTCCTCACCAATGTCACACTACCCTTGTACATATCCTGTACCACTCTTACATACTTCTCTGCCACTCCCAACTTCCTCATACAATACCACAACTCCTCCCTAGGCACCCTGTCATATGCTTTCTCTAAGTCCACAAAGACACAATGCAACTCCTTCTGACCTTCTCTGTATTTCTCCAACAACACTCTCAGAGCAAATATTGCATCTGTAGTGCTCTTTCCTGGCATGAAACCATACTGCTGATCACTTATCACCTCCCTTCTTAACCTAGCTTCCACTAATCTTTTCCATAACTTCAAGCTGTGACTGATCAATTTTATCCCTCTGTAGTTACTGCAGCTCTGCACATCACCCTTATTCTTAAAGATAGGTACCAAAACACTTTTTCTCCACTCCTCAGGCATCCTCTGACTTTCCAAAATTTCATTAAACAATATGGTTAAAAATTCCACTGCCATTTCTCCTAAGCACCTCCATGCTTCCACTGGTATGTCATCTGGGCCAACAGCCTTTCCATTCTTCATCCTCTTCATAGCTGTCCTTACTTACTCCTTGCTAATCTGCTTCACTTCCTGATTCACTATCCCCACATCATCCACCCTTCTCTCTCTCTCATTCTCTTCATTCATCAGCCCTTCAAAGTACTCTTTCCATCTACTCAACACACTCTCCTCACTTGTGAGTACGTTTCCCTCACTGTCCTTTATCACCCTTACCTGCTGCACATCTTTCCCAGCTCTGTCCCTCTGCCTAGCCAATTGGTACAGGTCCTTTTCTCCCTCTTTAGTGTCCAATCTCTCATACAACTCTCTATATGCCTTATCCTTAGCCTTCGCCACCTCTCTCTTTGCCATGCGCCTCATCTCCTTATACTCATGTCTACTTTCTTCATCTCTTTGACAATCCCACATCTTCTTCGCCAGCCTCTTCCTCTGTATACTCTCCTGTACTTCCTCATTCCACCACCATGTCTCCTTGCCCTCCTTCCTCTGTCCAGATGTCACAATAAGCACCTTCCTAGCAGTCTCCCTTACTAGCTCTGCTGTAGTTACCCAGCTATTCGGTAACTCTTCATTGCCTCCCAGTGCCTGTCTTAACTCTTCCCTGAACTCCACCTCACAATCACCCTTTTTTAACTTCCACCATTTAATCCTTGGCACTGCTTTCACATTCCTCCTCTGCTTCTTGATCACCAACATCATCCTGCAGACCACCATTCTATGCTGCTTAACTACACTTTCCCCAGTCACCACTTGACAGTCTCCAATCTCCTTCAGACTGGCCCTCCTACAGAGGATATAATCCACCTGTGTGCATCTTCCTCCACTCTTGTACGTCACCCTATGCTCCTCCCTCTTCTTAAAATATGTATTCACCACAGCCATGTCCATCCTTTTCGCAAAATCCACAGTCATCTGACCTTCTGCAGTCCTCTCCTTAACACCATACCTACCCATCACTTCCTCATCCCCTCTGTTCACTTCACCAACATGCCCATTGAAGTCCGCTAGTCTCTCACCCTTGGGTACACTTACCACCACTTCATCCAACTCACTCCAAAATGTTTCTTTCTCATCCATCGCACACCCAACTTGTGGAGCATATGCACTAACAACATTCATCATTACACCATCAATTTCAAGCTTCATAAACATCACTATCAGACACTCTCTTCACCTCCAAAACACTCTTGGCATACTGTTCCATTAGGATAACCCCTACCCCATTTCTTCTGCCATCCACACCATGAGAGAACAATTTGAACCCGCCTCCTATACACTTGGCCTTACTTCCCTTCCATCTGGTCTCTTGCACGCACAATATATCAACCTTCCTTCTCTCCATCATATCAGCTAGCTCTTTCCCTATCCCAGTCAAAGGCAAATAAATAAATTCATAAACTGACTTAAAAGTGGCCCATTTGATACCTGTTATTTTAGCAGAGGGACAGCTTTACAAACTGAGCACAGGAACTTGGAAAAGGTTGTCACCAAGATCTAGTGCTAGGAATTCAGAAAGACTTTTCCAAATATGGCCGTCATAATCAATGAGGAATTCTGCATACCACATTAAGCAACACCAAAACTTAGCATAGCATTTCTTCCCTTAGTGTGCCATTGCTTTTAGCAATTTGACATTGCATTGGCATCAGGCTGGTAGTACAGGTCACTCAGCAAATCAACATATGGTACTCAGGACATTGGTGTAAATGAATGTTGTCCATCTGTGCCGCCTTTGATTTGGTAGAGGCTGATGCACATGTGGGCTGGATGGGGGAAGGAGAAATGAACAACCATTATCCGCTCACTTTCAGTAGAGGCAAGGTAACAAGAATCCTGCTCTGGAATAACTTTTTTAGTGGAAGTTGGGAGTTAAGTTCACAAAGTATGTGCTTTTTAGAGAAGCACATGGCATGAATATTATCAAGATGGCATGAGAGGGAATGTATATTCCAGTCACCTGCTTTACACTACAGCATGCCCCACAAATGTTCTGAGACAACATACCCCACAAATGTTCTGAGAACAACAGAAAAGGCAGACATATTCCAAAAAGGCCATATAGATGGCTCAGACAGACTTTTTAAACATTTAAAAATAAATACTAATACAGGAATCATGACATTAATTGTAACACCCATCCCAGGCTTATAGTAACACCCATCCCAGGCTTATAGTAACACAACTTCAACTCTACCTTACACGTCAGGGTTATCCGTACTTTCCATAGCCGCTCTCCTTTACTGTCCTTTTCTACTATACAGCATCGACATATAGACTCCTCCTTCTCCTAATTACCATTCTATATTCTATACCTCCATTATAAAACCTGCATCTCTCATCATCTTGTACAACCATCAGATGCCAATATGTGCTCCCTGCTAAGAACCCCCCCTGTGTATCAACAACATGCTTATTTAGGTAACTTCCGGCCCTTACACATCTTACCTGCTATGAACAGCCACTGACACACACATGCACATATGACTACTTACTATTCTGGCACACACCTGCACAGACATAAACATAACCACATTAGTATAACCCCCAGTATAATCAGTATAGAAACACTACATCTTTTGAAATATATCTGACCCACTCACAAACTACAATCCACTCAAATGGACATACAACCTACACACAAAATCTCCCTATTACCATTCTGTTCTCCTTTGGCAGCTTCACTTATGTGGAGACATCCATCCCACCCCAGGCCCTACAACTCCACATAACACTCCTTCTCCTTCTTTTAACCTCCCCCCAAATAATTCATCCAGCCTATATCTATATTCCATCAACCTAAAAAGCATCCATACATAAGGAATTGTATCACACTGTTGTAATGTGACTGCAGAATTACAGGACAGAGATCCCAATTTACTGATCTTTCTATGTCCTTGCCCTCAATTTTGGTAACCAGATTTTGGCACTGAATACAAGGTGAGGTTATGGATACAAGCAGGAAAAATTAGTTATTTCACAGGGTAGCTGGACTAACTGTCTGAGATACATGTACAGCAAGGGGCTTGGTAACCTGGAAGTATTTTGGAATACAGCCACTGCTTCTACATATTGAAAAGAGTCAGTTAAGTTGGTATGGGCACCTTGTAAAGATTTTTCATTAACACTTCCCATGAGAAGTTTCCCAGGCATGAACCACTAGGATGAGGTTCTGGGGCTGACCCACGGCACACTGGAAGTATATCATCTCTTAGTTTGCTGGAAATGTCTAGGGATCCCATAGCAGGACTGTTAGGGCAAAGGATGTCTGTTCTGTTATACCTTCACCAGTTTGCTACCACTATGACTCTCACAAGGCCAAGCAGTTTAAAAAATAAATGAATGAAAGGAATGCACTATTGTGATATAATCAAAAGTTGAAGAAAGCCCATACTAGTAATAGGTGACTCTATAGTCAGGCACAATGACGTCCCATTCACTAGGCTGGACAAGGAGAAGGTTACTGTTAGCTGCCTGTCGGTTGCCAGGATCTGCCACATAACACAAGCACTCAGGTCACTCCAGAACAAGTACAAATACGACTCTGTCATTGTCCATGTTGGTGTGAATGACCTGAGCTGTACCTCCCTGGACTACATGAAAAGAGACACGGAAGAGCTCTCTGATCACATAGCCCAGGCCGGTATGACCCTGACCCTGTGTAGCATCCTGCCCTCACCAAGAATTATACCACAGTATAAAGAAAAAAATTAAAGAAAAAATTATCAATTTCTACAATTGGCTAAGCTTCTGGTGTCATTCAAAGGGGATCCAGTGTCTGTCAGCCTGGGATGGCATGCTCGACAAGCCACGCTGCTTTGCTAGAGATGGCTTGCACCTGTCACCCTTAGGCTTTTGAATACTAGCCAAGACTCTTGCCACCCCCATAGTGCTTTTTTTAGGCAAGGCTCAAAAGACAAACCCACCGTCGTAAATAGCACAAGTAACAAAAAACTGAGGGTAATGCTACTCAGTGTCAGATGTCTAAACCTCAAAATGCATGCACTCGAGGCACTCCTCAGTATAGAGAAAATCGATATATGTGCAGTAACAGAAGCATGGTTTAAGGCTCCAGAGAGCACCCCAGCACTACCAGGCTACAACTCATACCATACATTTCAGCCACAAAACTCAGGCAGAAATACAAAAGGCGGGGGCGTATCCATATTCATCAAATATATCCTTACCTCCAGGTTAGTGGCACAGCACGATGCTTCAGAGATCATCCACGTGCAACTAACAATAGGCAGAACTGCAATTCAAATTGTAGCTTGCATCACCCGCCATGTCCCAGGACCCCCATTCCACATTTCTGGAAACACTGGGAAACATAAAGGTCCTACGAAACACCCTGATATTGAACCATTTTTTGAGGAGAGGATACAAACAAGGTAAAGTGACCGCTGCACAGAGACAAGCACAAGATTTAAGAGAGGACATAGGGAAACTGTATTTATACAGGGGGACTCACATGGAAGAGTTTTCACACAGAGAGGATGGTAAGGATCTTAGAATGGTCCTTACATATTCAAGTGACATCAACGGGATCTGCAATGTGACTAGGAACAATTGGAAGATTCTAATGTCAGATGAGGAGATGAAAGGGATTGTAGGGGAGGTACCCCACTTCACCTTTAGAAACATCCATAACCTTAAGCAGCTTCTATGTGTTAAAAATGGGAGCTGTCACTCTGTAGTTTCACAAAGAAAATGCACCCACCCATGTCGCAGATGTACTTGTTGTAAATTTATTTTTAAAGGAAATGTATTTTTACATACACAGTAGAAGAAAGAATATTATTTTGATGGGTATGCAGATTGTACCAGTAGGAACATAGTATACATGGCTTTCTGTGGCCTTTGTGACAGATATCCCAATTTACTGATCTTTCTATGTCCTTGCCCTCAATTTTGGTAACCAGATTTTGGCACTGAATACAAGGTGAGGTTATGGATACAAGCAGGAAAAATTAGTTATTTCACAGGGTAGCTGGACTAACTGTCTGAGATACATGTACAGCAAGGGGCTTGGTAACCTGGAAGTATTTTGGAATACAGCCACTGCTTCTACATATTGAAAAGAGTCAGTTAAGTTGGTATGGGCACCTTGTAAAGATTTTTCATTAACACTTCCCATGAGAAGTTTCCCAGGCATGAACCACTAGGATGAGGTTCTGGGGCTGACCCACGGCACACTGGAAGTATATCATCTCTTAGTTTGCTGGAAATGTCTAGGGATCCCATAGCAGGACTGTTAGGGCAAAGGATGTCTGTTCTGTTATACCTTCACCAGTTTGCTACCACTATGACCCTCACAAGGCCAAGCAGTTTAAAAAATAAATGAATGAAAGGAATGCACTATTGTGATATAATCAAAAGTTGAAGAAAGCCCATACTAGTAATAGGTGACTCTATAGTCAGGCACAATGACGTCCCACTCACTAGGCTGGACAAGGAGAAGGTTACTGTTAGCTGCCTGTCGGTTGCCAGGATCTGCCACATAACACAAGTACTCAGGTCACTCCAGAACAAGTACAAATACGACTCTGTCATTGTCCATGTTGGTGTGAATGACCTGAGCTGTACCTCCCTGGACTACATGAAAAGAGACACGGAAGAGCTCTCTGATCACGTAGCCCAGGCCGGTATGACCCTGACCCTGTGTAGCATCCTGCCCTCACCAAGAATTATACCACAGTATAAAGAAAAAAATTAAAGAAAAAATTATCAATTCCTACAATTGGCTAAGCTTCTGGTGTCATTCAAAGGGGATCCAGTGTCTGTCAGCCTGGGATGGCATGCTCGACAAGCCACGCTGCTTTGCTAGAGATGGCTTGCACCTGTCACCCTTAGGCTTTTGAATACTAGCCAAGACTCTTGCCACCCCCATAGTGCCTTTTTTAGGCAAGGCTCAAAAGACAAACCCACCGTCGTAAATAGCACAAGTAACAAAAAACTGAGGGTAATGCTACTCAGTGTCAGATGTCTAAACCTCAAAATGCATGCACTCGAGGCACTCCTCAGTATGGAGAAAATCGATATATGTGCAGTAACAGAAGCATGGTTTAAGGCTCCAGAGAGCACCCCAGCACTACCAGGCTACAACTCATACCATACATTTCAGCCACAAAACTCAGGCAGAAATACAAAAGGCGTATCCATATTCATCAAATATATCCTTACCTCCAGGTTAGTGGCACAGCACGATGCTTCAGAGATCATCCACGTGCAACTAACAATAGGCAGAACTGCAATTCAAATTGTAGCTTGCATCACCCGCCATGTCCCAGGACCCCCATTCCACATTTCTGGAAACACTGGGAAACATAAAGGTCCTACGAAACACCCTGATATTGAACAATTTTTTGAGGAGAGGATACAAACAAGGTAAAGTGACCGCTGCACAGAGACAAGCACAAGATTTAAGAGAGGACATAGGGAAACTGTATTTATACAGGGGGACTCACATGGAAGAGTTTTCACACAGAGAGGATGGTAAGGATCTTAGAATGGTCCTTACATATTCAAGTGACATCAACGGGATCTGCAATGTGACTAGGAACAATTGGAAGATTCTAATGTCAGATGAGGAGATGAAAGGGATTGTAGGGGAGGTACCCCACTTCACCTTTAGAAACATCCATAACCTTAAGCAGCTTCTATGTGTTAAAAATGGGAGCTGTCACTCTGTAGTTTCACAAAGAAAATGCACCCACCCATGTCGCAGATGTACTTGTTGTAAATTTATTTTTAAAGGAAATGTATTTTTACATACACAGTAGAAGAAAGAATATTATTTTGATGGGTATGCAGATTGTACCAGTAGGAACATAGTATACATGGCTTTCTGTGGCCTTTGTGACTCCTTTTATGTGGGTAAAACCACAAGACAGCTAAAGGAGAGGGTGTCTAAACATTTGAGTGATATTAGGCAGCAGGATGCAAAAAAAAAAACATTTTTAAGCATATTAAAGAGAACGAAGGACATTCTTTTTATTTTAGGGTAATACAGAGTATTGGTAATAACAAGAGAGAGAGCAATGTTAATAATCTAGTAGAAAAAGCAGAAATGTACTGGATAGGTAGGCTGCAGGCATACAAAGCTCCAGGTCTCAATGCCTACTTACCAATTAAACCTGCTCTGAAAGGGAGATGGCTTAGGAGGTGTTTGTGAAATCTTGATTGACAGAGTGTGTCACTGAATTAAGCTTTGTTTGGGTATGTTTTAGTATTTAAATGTTTTTTAACTGACTTGTTTTATATGGATCTGATGAAGGATTGGGAGATCCGAAAGCGCTTATCCCCAGTAAAGAAAATCTTCCATTTTATTGGTCTCGTACATTTTGTTACCCTGGCGGTGGTGACTGTGGTAATTACTTTGTTGCATATATATATATATATATATATATATATATATATATATACATATATATATATATATATATATATATATATATATATATATCTATAATTTTATCTCTGTTATTTTAAATAAAGTTTGTTTAGTGTTTTAAGCTAACTGGTCATCCTTTTTTCATGGTTCCTGGTATTTTTGCTCTTGGTGGTTGTAGACAAAGTGCTTTAACTCATTCGGCCCTCAGTTGCAGGAAGCTAATTAATCCCTTTGCTTCCTAAAGTCTTTTAAGACAAGAAAACATTTGTTCCTGAGAGGATTACTCACAAATCATCTGTTTGGAACATACCTTATATGCTTCCCAAAATCTCAGAAACAATGCAAGTTACAAAAAAGTGCAAAATGTGAACATTGTTCAGAAGACGGGCTGCACAGCGGCATTAGTATCAAAAGCCTGTCTTGTGACACTGAATTTATATTTTAAATTTATTAAAAAATGCTATTTTATTTGCCAAACTGCATTAGTATTATGTTCAAACATTCCCCAGGATTTACTAATGTTCCATGTAAGACAAAAATAGTCTTACACAGAAGCACCAGCCTAAGAGTATGACAGCAGTGCGCCATGCATATTAATGAGGGCGTGCTGCCTCAACTCTAAAGCTTACACGGAGCATGGACTAGTGTAGGGGGCATGTTGGACTGCTGAGCAGTCCAAAAATCCACGCCTCTGCAATGAAGAAATGCCGCAATTTCAAGTTACATGAGCGAGTCCG
Source organism: Protopterus annectens (assembly GCF_019279795.1). Classification (NCBI taxonomy): domain Eukaryota; kingdom Metazoa; phylum Chordata; order Ceratodontiformes; family Protopteridae; genus Protopterus; species Protopterus annectens. Next base: position 309,041,894 of record NC_056741.1, on the reverse strand, counting down.
CTCACATGTGCATGATGTAACACTACACTCCCCCATATGTTAAACAACTGACAAAATTAAAAATAGAAAGATTTTTTTTTTTTTTATTTCATCCGATATAGCTGCCCGTATTTGCACGTGTTTGCGAGGGTTTGCCCATTGCTTAGCTACAGTTAGCAGCTTAGATACCAGAAGTGGATAATAAGAATAATATATGCAAATTAAGCAAAATAGCGATAGCGTAATGGTTAGAGCCTTCACACAAAGAGGAGGCATTCCTAGTTCGAGTGCCACTACTGCATGTTCCATTTTCTGTTGGAAATCTGTATACAAAAATATTTCCTGATATTTTTTATGTATAAGTTTTGTAAAAAGCATTGAAAAGTTAAATGTAGTAGTGGGCGAATTATATATATATATATGAAGGTGAAATGGATATGCATTCTGAGGCATGAGTACCTTATTTTAAGCAATATAAAGTAATGCTAAGCACATTTTACCAGTATTGAGCATATTTAAATACAATTGCGTGTAGCTGCGCACCGCGCTAACCAGCCCAATCACAATGTATTTGCGCTTAGCTGTGCACCGCGCCAACCAGTGCAATGTCAGGCAACGTCGAGCAACATCGAGCAATGTTGAGCAATGTCGAGCAACATTGAGCAACATTGGGCAAAGTCGGGCAAAGTTGAGCAGTTAAACACAGCCATACCTACTTTACTGTACCTTAACCAGTCTGGTCTGCCCAGTAGGAAAATAAAAAGCAGTGACAGGGCTCGAACTCAGGATACTGTGCACTATAGTCACAGTACTTAACCACTAAGCCATGACAGCATTTCATAAACATGCACTTTCAGCAGACACATATCTATCAAAGGAATTTTAAACATTGCTAACATCAGATAAGCAGGCATGCCTACAACTGAGATTTTCCAAAACTGACCAATCACAAATAAGTGTGGGAAATGAGGCATATTTAAGCTCCACAGGTGGGAATACTTGCTATAACTGGTTGTAGCTTCCTTCTGCAGTCAGCATGGCCGGTGTTGGAGAAGGCACACGATTTAGAGTGCAATGCTGGGGCATTGAGGAGTCCAAATTAATGGTTTGGCTTCTTGTCCACAATCATGAGGAAAGTCTCCTGCGGGGCCAGTACCAGGGTACCCAATATAAAATGGAGGCCTGGAACAGTCTTGCCCGTGATCTCACCAGTGCCACTGGTGTTCCTCAGACTGGTGAGCAGGTCAGGCACCATTATTCTGACCTGAAGTGACGTAGGGAGGATCGACTGGAACAGTGGATCCGGGAATCCTGTGCGATGCCTAATGCCCCAGTACTAAGTAGCCATTGTATTAAGTAGTTAAGAATTGCTATGCTTGTCTATACTATGGATAGGTATGTCTCAATATCACTGCATTTACTTCACAGCTGCAGGTGTCCAGGCTATGAACCAGCAAGCCCATGAAGATAGGCTGCAAAGGCTGCGTCATCAGACAGGTTAGTAATTATTCTGCATGTACTGTTATATAAAATAAATGAGAGAGCCTTCAAAAAGTGTTTAACCCAATAACTAAAGGTGTAATAATCCTTTAATAAATGTATAATTCCTGGAGTGCGTCTATGTCATTTTCATTGATATGTTGTACTGCTGCATTCTACAAATAGTAGTGTTGTATTAAGCAGTGTCAACCCACACTTGGGTAGGCCCATATAACGTGGATGAAGGGAGTGCCAGTAGCTTTTATGCATATTTACAGCCCTCAACTGTTGGTTCATGCCCAGCATGTACAGGTTAATCTGGCACATGAGTAGCTTGGTATTGTATTCCCCAGAAATGTCAGTGTGCTGCCAGAAATGTAGGGAGCTGTTAACATATAACTGATACTTTCACCTGAACATATATAGATAATTATATGAAAGTAGAGCTGTCAGTGTACCATCTTAGCAGTAGTGTGTGTGAGCAACTCTCAAAATATGTTGCAGTAACATCTGCATCTTGGACAGTTTGTATGTAAGATACAGCTCATGTATATAATGATCTAGCAAAATCCAATTGCACAATATAAGGACATTGGGTAGTGTAATAATACATGTAAGGGACATATAACTGCAGTTAATAGGAATGTAGTGAAAACTAGAAGGACATATAAGTTGTTAATTGAGCTATCTTTTTCCACCCTACTGTATGTGCATAAAAAATGCAATTCCACACCTCAGTCGGTATGTCTAATCTCAAAACATTTGTTGGGATACATGTCCTATTGGTTTATAAATATTTGCATTTATTTCTATGCATGTGCCCTGTTAAAATACCACAATATTGGTGGCCTGTTGCCAATTCAACCTGCATGCTGTTGTAATGTTCACTATTGTTCTATATATGCATGTGTTATGCTTGCTTTTCAACTGTTGAAAATCTGGTGTGTTGGGTTAATGGGAATACTTCTTCATGTTGTTATAACTAATTGGGAATGCTGTTGACTGTTACTAACCCATATCTTTATTAAACTCTCCAAAACATAGTTCATATGGGAAGGCTGGTCCCAGCGGACCCACCTGTCCAACCTCAGCTGGCCATGGCACCTGGCACCAGCAGATCTAGTGCCCAGCCTGGGACCTCCTCCTCCATTGGCCCTGTGCCACCTTTGGGTGGAAGCGCTGCAGGTGATGGGGGTCAGTCCCCCCCTGTGCAAGCATGGGTGGAGGAGGGCCACCTATCACCCTTCGAATGGTCTGGGCTGTGGTGCGTAGAGAGAATTAATGTTCTGTTGCAGAACCTCTATGCCAGCTTGAGGCCCGAGTGGTGCAACTCCCGGGTCAGCCTGCCCCACCTACACAGCCCCCAGCACAGCCACTCTCTGGGCCGTGAAGGTGCAGTGGTGACTGCCCATGGGTGGAGACCTCAGTCCCACTGTTTCCATCTGGGGGCTCATGGGCTTGCGATTTCCAAACATCCCTCCCCGTCAAAGGTGTTCACCCAACACGTGTCATATGCCTCCCCTGTATGCGTCTAGTTTGTCTTGTCTGTTTACCTCCCCCAACCTACCTCCCCAAATATACCTACTTCCCCTACCCCACATTCCACTCTCACCTGAAAAAAAAGGGAAATCTGCTCCCCCCAAAAAAAGTTACGCCCCATACATAGCTGCCCATTTTGCACACATGTCCACTGGACACATGAAATGTTATTTAACTGGCATTACAACATACTTTGTTGTCCTCAACCCTCTCTCAGGGGTTGAAGGTTTCATATCTATCTCCAAATTTATTGCATATGCACAGCTGTTGCTGTTGAAGAAATGGGCAGCAATGGACCTTCCCTACACCCATCCTGCACATCGCGAGCTATTTTCCATACTGTCTTTCCCTCTTTGTGCCCCATTTTCATCACTTTCCTATCTCCCCATTTTTCTTTTCTTTCAAAGAAATTAGCGCAGGGGTGAGCGGGAGTAAGCACTATTAAGCAGTAGTTAGCGGGTTTGCGTGACTTTACGCTTGTTTGCGCTTGGCTACGCAATGCGCAAACCCACGCAAACCTGCTTACAACTGCTTAAAAGTGCCTTAGTCACTCTGTATGTGAGGGCCCTTGTTCTGCTCAGGAGCAAAATAAAACACCTCTGTAAGTCTCGAACCCTGGACCTTGCACACACTACACAACATGAAGTACCACTAAGCCACGGTAGATATACATCAAGTTGGTGCTTAAATAAATATATCATGCATCAGAATGAGTGAATGTAAAGGAAAAATAGGAATGCCATACCACACAACTTGTTCTGTGGATGTTGACCAACAGTTGTTGTGGGATTACATTACATGACTGTGATAAGAGAAGTAGCCATTCTAGCAGGAAATAATGTTACACCATCACTTTACAACCCCACACAGTATCACAGCAGGACACACATTGACATATCTGTTTAGGGCAGAGGCCATACCTCCCAACTGTCCCTAATTTTCAGGGATGTCCATGATTTCGAAACAAATTTTAGCTCTGTCCCTCTGAATCCCTCTGAAAACTACTGACTTTGGCCAGAAAGGTAGTGAATTACACTTAATGAATAATGACAATAATTAAGAGTTAGACACTTCTTTTACTTCAGAAAAGGTGTATTAATTCATATGCTCTGATTCTCTCAATGTCTCAACTTAATGGCACTAATATTTTAAAGGTGTCCCTGATTGTCCCTGACTTTTTCCTTGACTTTTCCCTGAGTCTGTTCAAATATGTACCTGAGTGGTTGAGAGGTCTAGCAGAGGCAGAAACACAGAGGCATATCAGCCTTTCTGCTGTTACACACTGTGCAAATAGTTTTGGAAGGAGTTTCGGAAGCATACACTTATGTAGGAATACAACACTGAAATACAAATGGATGTAGCCATGTACTGGTAGCAACCAACTGTAAGAATGCCATTGCTCTATTGCTGAAAAGACATGTGTGGTGCACAGACAAAAAATAACAGGCTATTCTCTGGCTATCATGTGGATAGGTCCACAGTTGGGAGTTACGCAGACAGACTACTTGTCTTGATAAACTAACATGTACACAGCAACCTGTAAGTCCAGCAAGATAAAATCCACACAATAGTACTTACACTCTCTGTACTTCTGCAACTCTACCCAAATGTAGAATATACCTGTGTTTGCAGGGTCTACCAAGGATGTATGTAAGCATACTCACAGTACTGACATGTGTAGGTAAGTATACTCACAGTACTGACATGTGTAGGTAAGTATACTCACAGTACTGACATGTGTAGGTAAGCATACTCACAGTACTGAAATGTGTCCAGTTTTTCTGAGCAGCTTGTGCTAATGTCAACACTAAAAAAGCACAAACTGTTTAGAACTGAGTAAATGAATATTCACAGTATAGCAGTTCACAAACAATTCTTGTGCCAAAGGAATACATCTCAATAACTAGCTTTGTATGGCAGTTAATTGCAACAGTTGAAAAGAAAGTACATCTTTCCATGTATCTTGGGGTAGCATTTTGAGGGGTGAGTACATTTCTACACTGACAAGTGGGTACTGGAAGCAGCAACATTAGGTCTGAGTACAAAATGTAAATCTCTGGCTACAACCCTGGCTTCTGATATAAGAACTATACTAACCTTCTGTCTTAAACAATGATGTCCACACCAAACATGGATGATCTCCATCTTGGAAAGCTGAAAGGGCCAAGCCTACATGAGTCAGCAATTTATAGTACTGGGTTGCTATGACAGTGATTACTGCAATTACTACACAGCAGGCTGCATGCAATTAGCAAATGGTGGCCACTAATTGGTGCAGAGGCCATCACATGCTCACGTGCAAATTCCTACAAAAGCAGGCTGCAATCTCTGCCAACAAATGCAATCACTTTATTGCAGAGACTGACAGAGAGAGAGAGAGAGACAGAGGAAAGGAAAAAGAAATATTACCAAATCTTACAAAGGAAAAGTATGTGACACATATGTATTTACTGGCATGTAGTAGATGTTATTGAAGAATAGTCTACATAATGTGAACCATTCATATGTGGCAGCAGTACTTCTTTATGCACATATGTTCTGCTTAACTACTGCTATGGACAATACTGTGTGTACTTGTGGGCAGTGGGGCATACCTGTGAAATGTGTAGCTCAGCATTAAATGTCAACGATCTGATCCATGTTATCTGTGTTATATACAGTAGTGTGGCCACTGGCTGTTGGGGTAATTAGCACTGACATTATATAAACATGGGTGTGACAGAACAACACATGCATGACGGTCATATTAAAGTGTAGCTTAGCATTGGTAACTGTTGTAGCAGTCTAGTATGCTTATCTAGCTTCTGTTGCCATATATACCCCCTAATGTTAGTGTGTGTTCATATGTGACACCTGTTTGTGTTGCAGCAAGGCCCAACAGTTCAGCTGTGAGGTCCAGGGACTTACAACAGTGTGGACCTAGTGTGTGTATGCCACACACATACGGAGAAATATATATGTGTCATATATATTCACATCTGTATATGTGCATAGAGTAGGGGACATATTGCAACTGTTTGTGAAGGGGGGAGATATACATGTTGATGAAGGTTAGTATGCGCATATTTGTATGTAGGTTTTAGTGTGTGACAAACAAGACAGCATACAGTGCTGGTATATGACATGTGGTGGTTAAACACTGTGGGTGGTTTGTTCAGTTTGCAATGTTGAAGCCCGTAAGGCCTGCTAAAGCTACCTGAGCTGTGAGCACCTTCAGTGCATTTATCCCAAGACTGTGCAATTTTATTACATTACTATACACCTTACATCCTTTGTATAATTGATATTCTCACTATGAAAGGTGAAATGTATATGTGCCTACATATATATGTATATGTAGACCAATGGATGTGTATATGTATATATATGTATATATATATATATATATATATATATATATATATATATATATATATATATATAGTTATATATACTCATACACACCTACATCTACTTGTTGCAATAGATTCTCTGTACTGTTGACTGACTGTGATGGTCAATATGTTTGTGAATACGTCAAAGATATGTATCTGTGGGATAGCTTAGTGGGAAACTGTTTATGTCATGGTATTATGGGTCCTTGCTTTGATCCTAGCAAAATATGTGTATTTTGTTGCTAGGCAGAACAAGTGCTATTGCATACAGTGTGATTAAGTCCCTTGGTTTTAACTAGGGTGTGTCACTAGAGGCTAAAGCACTACATCTATGATTATTGATTGGTACTGATGTTGAATGCAAATCCTGTATGTACTGTAGTACTACTTGAAGGTCTGGGCCTGTACAGCAAAATATGGTGTATGTCCACATTGCTTGCATCCACTGTTTTGTGTGGTCCCTGTATTCATCACAGATTACATATCTCAAGATTAAGGTTGTGTAAGTACTGACACACAGTACTGTATAGTACACACTGAAAGTTTATCTGGGTTGTCATACCTTTGTGTCCTGTAATTATGTCTGATGTGTGTGTGGGTATGTCTGTAACATGTCCTTTGACATATGTGTGGTAAAACATATAACTTCGTATCTAGCAACATTCATAGTGCACTACAGCAGTATGCGACCTATATTCCCAATTGTGCACATATTTTGGCCACAGGTTTGCCATTAACAAGTTGTGTGGTATAATAGGAATACATTTACTGGATTTTACACTGATTGATGTATATCTGCTGTGGCTAGGTGGTGCATCATGTTGCATACAGTGTGCCAAGTACTCTTGTATAGTCTTATATAGTGATTTTATTTTGTTGCTGTGCAGAACATGGTTCATTAGACAGAGAGTGAGCAAGGCACGTTCAAGCAGTTGTGGGGTGAGCAGTGATAAGTGGCAGTTACAGTGTTTCACTCTCGGTTAGCTTATAGGTTGCTATATATGGCAGTTCAGTGATATCTGTACTGTATAATGTTAAATGTGCCATATGACTTGCTCAGACATATTTTTGTATTTATGTCTTCCAGGGATCATGGCCCATCGCAGAAACCCCAGTTACAGTAGTGCTGAAGATGATATCATTACTAGGAGTATCATTCAGCACTACCGTCTTATGTTCTCATGAACCAGCCAGGACCAGCAGGAGCGTACTGCAATGTGGCAAGATGTTGTCCGCAGGGTCAATGAGGTAGGCCTGCATAATCAGGCATATAAGCAGGTACGCCTGTCCGTCAGTGTGCTGCTGATGTCTGTAGACAACAGCTTGCAACAGGAGGTGTTGTTAATATCCATCCCCCCCTCACCAGAGTGGAGGAGCTGCTCCTGAGCCTGGTGACACCTGCCCAACAACAATAGCAACAGACATACACCATGATGGAGGTTGGAGCCACCCAGCAAGCACACATGGAGCATGCAGGTAACATGGCATATCTGTAGACTGCTGTTATCTGTATTGGTAGATCATGCATATGTGAGATGTGGAGTGTGTCATTCAAAGATGTGGAGCCTGTTGTTGTGCAATACTGGTCATTTGGAACATAATCTGTAGCCCTGTGAATGTAAACTGTTGTACTGTAAGATTGAAAACACACAGTAGCAATGCCACAGTTGTAGCCACTGACAAACTGTCTCATCTCTATGTAGGTCCCTCTGGGGTGACATCAAGGCAGTGGACAGATGCTGGTGAGTGTGTTCTACATTTGTTATTGTAAATAAAAAAATGCATGTCATAGTTAAGGTGTAGGCCATGTACACATGTAACACACCTATCCATAATGCATGCTGTGCATGTTTGGTGTAAGAGCACACACATCTCACTAATGTGATTAGCTGCCTCAGACACATGCAATACCCAGACCATCTCAAACAAATGTGGCTAGACTGTAGTGACCATTGGATAGGCACAGTTGATACTCAACATGCACATAACATACACATCTATGTCATACACTGAGCAGTTTAACATGCTACACATAAAGGATTCCCAAGCCCTCTGTAAAGACACACTCCAGTATCCAAAATCTCATCCACACATTACACATAATATACCTGAGGGTAGAGGCCTATCATGGGGCATTTAAACACTCTGCAACACACTACACATTCATGTCAGGGAATGCTCCTTATTGGCCTCCTTACAAACTCACGTAACAACTGGTTGTGAAATGGTGAATTTAGCCAAGGTAGTACAGTTCCGGCACAGCATGATTAGTGCTAGTTTGGGAAACATTTGTAGCCTTGAGTGACCACCTGATGCTTCATGATGATGGCCTATGGTACTATACCCCATCCAGTTATTGTAACCACAGTACTACACATAGCTTTTATTGCTATACACCTTAATGTTGCATGTGTGCACACATATGCACCTCTAAACAGTATGCATACCAATCACCATTTGCACAACTGACACATATATGTCTTGTGATGCTATTGAGTGGCTAGGTCATATGACACACACTGGGTATGTGTAGTGTTTAAATATGCAGTTGTGTTTTAGCATGCCATGTCATGGATGAGACTGGCATGTCCACAATATGATCTACACTCACCATAAGTACCGTACATTGGGTATGTGGCCGAATGGTATTCCATCAATTATCCATGCACCACTGATGATGTTGTGTGAATACTCATCATGCATGTGCTAAAAATGTGTCCACAATTATTTGCTAAAGACACAGAGGCTGTAATCAGCATTGGATACCTATCTGACACACTGATACACATCCAGTAATGGTATGTACACCTGTGAGTTATGGTGTACAGTACATTACAGGGTTATGAATACCTGCACAGCAATGTTGTGTCCATGTATGCATTGTGTTCCAGGGGGAGGGCCATCACCTAATAAAACACATGCATCAAAGCCATGCATACTGTTAATAACAAGGACTGACTACACTTGCACTGCATGCTGTTGAGCAACAAATGTCCTGCATGCGGACATGTGTGATATGACTGTTTTGCTTGTGATACTGTACCCCACCATCACCTGCTATTGTGTATGTTCTGTGATTGCTGGTGTTGTGTGTGTCTGCTTTAGGGAGGAGTGTATTTTTGTGTGTGTGCATGTGTGCATGCGGGCATGTGCACATGTGTGCATGTGCGCATGTGTGCATGTGTGCATGTGTGCATGTGGTCTGAAGTCATGTTCAGGACTTAAAGTGTGTTTCCTGTTTTCCTGTCACAGGTGCCGAGGTGGGACTGGTTCAGTACAGCAGGGAACCTGATGTCACTGAGACAGACAGTGATGATGAGGATAGGTGTTTTGAGGCACAGGCAGGTTTGTCAGGGTTTATTGTTGAGCCACCAATTGACAGTACACAAGTCTCCACCCCATCCAAGCACACAGTCATACTGCCTGTACATCCATCATCACCATTGCCCTTAGCTGAGGGACAGTGTATGGTTGGCACTGGTCAGGACAGTGTGGTATTTATGCCACATGTATCAGGACACAGCAGCCATAGCCAGATGTCTGGAATGGTACCACATAGGCAGATGCCCAGGGGTTCTCATCAGAGCACTGCTGGTCATCATGCCCCTGACAGACGTGCCAGACCTCTTTCTACCACACGCATGTTCCAGGCTGTCATGGAGGCACAGACATGAATGGAGCAGTACACCAGACAGGGACCAAGGGCACAGAGGGCTCATAACACCTCTATAAATGACAGTATCCGTGACCTAGCAGGTGCCATACGTAACTACACTGAGGTCATTGATAGACATTGGGGTGAGACACTGGATTTCCTCCACAATGTCATGTCCATGGGTCAGGACAGTACGAGATGGTTGAGACATCAACGTGGATGTATGCCAGCAACATCAGCAGCTGGAGGTCACTGTGGACATCCAGCAAGTCACAGCCGCTCCCGTAGTGCCAGTACTAGCCCCAGCAATGTTGGGGGGGGGCTTTCCATAGACTGTCCTAGCAGACCATGTGCACTTGGCTCTGGCCAGTCCCAGCAGGGACCTGGATACAGTGGACATATTTCAACCTCTTCGGATAGTACCCAATCTGGATTAGTACCTGATACTGTCTGTAGCACCCCTGCCAGTCACAGGTTCCATATCCATGGCCAGAGATGGTGATCTGTAAAGCCTGCCAGGTACAGTCTGTAGCTGTCTCACAAATCCCCGTAAATGACAGCCACATGGTGGAACTATGTGCATGTAGACACACACACACATAAACCAGAAACCTAGGGCAAACACATACCCGCACACACTACATCAACATTAGCGCATAACAGTACTCATGGCCCTCACGCACACACACACACACACACACACACACACACACACACACACATGTCGATTGTATGGCTCAGTGTAGGCCTCTGGCAAGCCAACAACACACCCTGTGCATATGATGAAACCTGTGCCACCTGCTGTCATCTGTAACATTGATGCAGAAACATGCTAACATGGTGCTGATGCACAGGGTGACTTTAATAAAGTATAGCAATGGTTGTATGTGTAGCATGTTGTCAGCAGTAAAGTGTAATGATATGCTTGAAGGTGTAGCTGAGCAGGCATGATGCATTAAAGCTGTAATTAGCAATGTTGTATTGTTTTCACCAGTGTTTATTCCAATTGTGTTTTGTTTGCCCATGTGCCACTTGGCTGATGTGTGTAGTTGTGTCAGCATGCATTATACAGTGGACAGTAAGTGTGGGGTGTGTGCAACACAGGTTTGCAGGTGTCCATTTGTGAACATGGTGGAGGTGCACTGTCTGCATGTACATGCATATTGGACACATGGTCAGGGTGACATGCCCTGTAATGGCCAGTGTTAATACTCCATAGTTTCTATTGGTGGCCAGTATGCATTGTACTACACACATTTTGGAACTTGAGTACGCATGTGTGTGTATGACATGGGTTGACACTGTGCTGTGGGTGATGCTGTTGTTGCTATCTGTCATTGGTTTGCATTACTAAGGTTGACACTGTCCCAGCTGCATAATCATTTAGTAATGCACACTGTTCACCTACAGGGTTGCATGGAACGTGCTATCACAAACACAAGAAATTCTCACTTATACAGTAAAAGTGCATTAGTCTCATGGACCCCTGCCATAAACTAAATATATAATAGAAGGTGTGAAGTTGTACCAAAAAAGAGTTACATACCAAGAAGGGATAACCTCTCTGGTCAGTATCATTGGGAAAATACAATCCCTCAATAAACATACAAGGCAAGCTTCAAAATACAAAATGGCAAGTATTCCAAAGACAACACTAAAGGTTTCTTTAGTGTTGTGTATAATCTACAGGGGAAATCTCAGATCGGGTCACAGTTAATGTAAATGGTCACAAAGTACACTTATCTGACTGACATTACCAATTTCTTGTCAGACAGTTTAAATGTGGATTTCACCACCCTGTCATTACACAAGGGCCACATTTCCAGACCTGAAGAATGTAAAACCTGATGATTCACAGACACTCTAGTTAAAACATCTCTTTACCAAAGTCCAAACCACAGTGGCAATGGTACTGGACAGTGTCCCTGGCTGTGTCATACACAAGCTGACATATGGAGTCACCACTCACCTAAACACTCTGTCCAGATGCAGCCTCTATACAGGTTACATACTTGTGGAATGATGCATGGTAAGGGTGTTCACAGTCCACAAGGATTGAGCTACAACGTCTTCTTCTTCTCCTTTTGGATGCTTCCATTAGGGGTCGCCACAGTAGATCATATTTCCATTTCTTCCTGCCCTCTGCATCTTGCGCTGTCACACCATCCACCTGCATGTCCTCTCGCACCACAGCCATAAACCTCATCTTAGGCATTCCTCTTTTCCTGTTACCTGACGGCTTCATCTTTAGCATCTATTTCACAATATACTCTGCATCCCTCCTCAGCACATCTACAAGCCAACTTAATCCTGCCTATCTGGCTTGGTCTACTAACCTTCAAACCTGGGCTGACCCTCTAATATACTTATTCTAAACCTGTCCACCCTCATCACACCCAGTGCAAATGTTAACATAAATTGATTAAGGGTAGAACTACAACAGATCCTGGAAACTCTCACCCTATAAGCCAGACAAATGTTATCAGGAAGGCTATGGAGCACAGCATTATGGAACTCATTAACAGAGAAATTATGAACCTGCAAACACTGCACCATACCCACTTAGGTTCTCTAAAGGCCAGATCATGGCTCCTACACCTAGTAGACTTCAAGCCAGTTAACAAGGCTATAGGTTAGGGAGGGGAGGTCCACACAGCCAAGCTATAGCTCACCAGCAATTCATACCCATCCCACATTCTGGTATTATACATATCCTCAACAGACTGACCATAAATGATTCTTAGATGATGGATTGACAACTGACGCATAGATGTAGGACACACAGTAACATTTGCAGCCTCCATGTACAATTATATGCCAGTAACAAGTGGTATTCCCATGCACTCAGTCCTGGGACCACTCCTGTTTGCCATATAGCTTTCTTAGGTACAAGCAAACACAGTAGGGATATGTCTGCCCACGTTTGATGAAAATGCATACTGTGGGCTATACTTTATTCTCCAGATGACACACACATCTACCAAAAGGGTATCATAGAGACAGATACCTGGGGTCAAACTCATGCTGTAAAGCTATAAGCCAAAGAAAGCATAGTTATCCACTTTTAGAAAACAAAGTATCCCCAGAGTACAACATAGGTAGTAGCCCCCAAAATATGGAACAGGTACTAATGTATACATAGATCCATGTGTTTAGTCATCTCTCCTTTGTTAATCACATTACCAAAGGGTTTTGGAAATCCCTCTGTGGAGCACATAAGCAATAAAGGGTTTGCATGCAGATCCACAGAGGCTGTTGCACACCTATAATGATTAGTCATCTTTGCCAGACTTTGCTTGCTTTGGAACAGGATTCAAATATACCTCAAGCATAAACCCTCACTCACACTCTTCAATAGAAACCGTGATGAGTGGATGTGAAACAGAAGACGTAGCCCAGGGACCACTGCAGTGGCTAAGCTTGTCACTAGCATACAGAAGTGAGCTAAGGTCTGGAAAGTGCTAGCATACTCGGGCAAAGATAACAGATGCATTCATGGAGAAAGCAGAGTACCCAAGTATGAAATAATTGAGGTCACATGTATGTATATGGCTTTGCCCCACAGCTACCTTACATGTGTAATGCACATACAGTTATCATTGTGATACGTCATACACTAGAAAAATCAAAATCCACTCCACATTGACCAATGGTGTCACACACTCTCACACACACAGTCAGCAAGTGCGAGATTCAAACTCTTTCCTAAGTACATTATGATACTACAGCCCTATGCATTTACACAATGCGCTATACACATTACTAGGATTTCTTTTTTCCACAGGTATATTTGTAGAATGGTGACATCATCAGACTTGACAAAGATGAGTATACCACTTTTAAGGGGTGTGAGTAGTCCCCAAAAAGGTTGCTCCTCCCCAGGGAGACACACACACAGTTGGCAAGTGCAGGAGTCGAACCCCTACTTAATTACATTTTGATATTATAGCAGTATGCATTTACATGACACGCTATACACATTACTAGGATTTCTCTTTTCCACAGGTATATTTGTAGGATGGTGACATCATCAGACTTGACAAAGATGAGTATACCACTTTTAAGGGGTGTGAGTAGTCTCCAAAAAGGTTTCTCTTCCCCAGGGAAACACACACACTCTCACACAGATGGCAAGTGCAGAATTTGAACCCCTACCTAACTACATTATGATATTATAGCAGTACACATTCACACGACGCCCTGTACACATTACTGGGATGTCTCCTTTCCACAGGTATAGTTGTAGGATGGTGACATCATCAGACTTGACAAAGATGAGTATATCACTTTTACGGGGTGTGAGTAGTCTCCAAAAAGGTTGCTCCTCCCCAGGGAGACACACACATAGTTGGCAAGTGCAGGATTCAAACCTCTATCTAACTACATTATGGTACTACAGCAGTACGCATTTACACAACGCGTTATATACATTACTGGGATTTCTCCTATCCACAGGTATATTTGTAGGATGGTGACATCATCAGACTTGACAAAGATGAGTATACCACTTTTCAGGGGTGTGAGTAGTCTCCAAAAAGGTTGCTCCTCCCCAGGGAGACACACACACACACACACACACACACACACACACACAGTTCACACAGTTGGCAAGTGCAGGATTTGAATCCCCACCTAACTACATTATGATAATACAGCAGTACGCATTTACACGACACACTATACACATTACTGAGATTTCGCCTTTCCACAGGTATATTTGTAGGATGATGATATCATCAGACTTGACAAAGATGAGTATACCACTTTTAAGGGGTGTGAGTAGTCTCCAAAAAGGTTGCTCCTCCCCAGGGAGATACACACACTCACACATACAGTTGGCAAGTGCAGGATTCTAACCCCTACCTAACTACATTATGATACTATAGCAGTACACATTTACACAACGCACAATACACATTACTGGGATTTCACCTTTCCACAGGTATATTTGTAGGATGGTGACATCATCAGACTTGACAAAGATGAGTATACCACTTTTAAGGGGTGTGAGTAGTCTCCAAAAAGATTGCTCTCTCCTCAGGGAGAGACAGACACACACAAACAGTTGGCAAGTTCGGGGTTCTTAATCCAAACTAAGTACGTCTTTACACTTCAGCAAGCAATATGGAGTTACAGGGTGCAATACAGACATTACTTGCTGACAGTTTGCCCAAAGGTTTTTTTCACATTTGTTAACCTCAGCAGGTTTATCATACTAGGTGTATTGTGAGTGTATTGTATGCATAGGCCATGACCATATCATATATGGGTTGATGCACCACATGCTGGCACATACAGGGTCAAACCGGTGGCTAAGCTCTGTCAACCCAATACTGGACAATACAGTCAGGAGGAGTACGGTCATACAACCACAACACCAACTGTCTCACATAGACCTACAATATAAGCACCAGCAAAACACACACATAAATACACATTACCATACTTGGAGAATACAAATATTAATCTGAAAAAGAGAGTGTCCTCCTAAGCAGACAAGCAAGCAACATGCACCTCCAAGCACACGCCAGAAAACACATAATACACCAAAGAGTGTGCCTCACAACAGGCCCTAAGGCAAAACAACATACCCAACACACTAGTAATAGGTGACTTCATAGTCAGGCACACAGATGTTCCACTCACTTGGCTGGACAAGGGGAAGGTTACTGTCAGTTGTCTGTCAGGTGCTATGATCCGCCACATAACACAAGCACTTGCATCACTCCAGAACAGGTACATATATGACGTGTTCTTTGTACATGTCAGTGTGAATGATCTGAGACATACCTCCCAGGACAACATGACAAGAGATATATATTAGCTCTATGATCACGTAGCCGAGGCTGGTATGACTCTGACCTTGAGTAGCATCCTACCTTCACCTACATGATACTGCAATATAACAGAAAGATGATAAACCTCAACAACTGGCTGAGCTTCTGGTGTCATACAAAGGGGATCCTGTGATGACATGATAGACAAGCCTCATTGCTTCGCTACAGATGGTTTGCACCTGTCGCCCCTATGCTTCTGAATACTGGCCAAGGCTCTTGCTGTCCCCATATTACCTTTTTTAGGCAAGGCTCAAAGGTTCATAGGTTCATAGGTAGGTACTAGGTTATCGACCCTGGGGCCTATACAAGCCCAGCCAAAAAGGTACCCTGGCTTTTGCCACCCAAGAAATTTATTTTCCTGTGCCACTGTCAAGCAGAGACACAGAAGTGATCCCCGGGGTGAATTTCCTACTTCTCATCCAGTCATCAAGATTTTTCTTAAAGAGTGCTAATGAGGAGCTTTGCTTGATATAGATAGGTAGTTTATTCCAGAGTATGGGAAGTCTCTGGGACAGGAATCTATCCCTCCGGCATGTTCTGTTTATTGTGGTGACAAGGTTTAGGTCCCTAGAGCGTGTAGATTCATAGGTTCATAGGTAGGTACTAGGCTATCTGCCCAAGGGCATTTATAAGTCTAGCCAGAATGTGTTGGCTTTTGCTTCCCTTTTAAATTAGTTTCTTGGGCCTCTGTCTAGCAGGGCCACTGAAGTGATCCCAGGGGTAAATTTATGATTTCCCATCAACTCGTCAAAATTCCTCTTGAAGAGAGTCAGTGAGGGGCTCTGCCTAACATAAACTGGGATTCTATTCCAGAGCGAGGGAAGTCTCTGGGACAGGAATCTATCCCTCCAGCATGTCCTGTTTATTGGTGTGCTGAGGTTTAATTCACTGGAGCATGTGGCTCTAAAAGAACTGGTTTTCTTGAGGTGGAGCATGTCCATTAATTCTGGGTTGGACATGGCCTTATATGTCAGGCATAGATCACCTCTGAGCAGGCAGTAAGCAACCAAGTAGAGCTGGAGTTTCTTTAGTCGAGCTGCATAGGGCATCTCTTTGAGGCCCATGATCCTCTTGGTGAGGTACTTCTGTGGTCTTTCCAGCTGTTGCATGTGCCGATTAAGGTACATACGAAATGGGGCATTGTACTTTATTATGGGCCTAATGAGTGATGAGTAGAGGGGCACAATGACCTCTCTTGATCTAGAGGTGAACCCTTTCGTGATTAGGTGGGCTACATAGAAGAAATTTATAACCACTTTGGCAATGTGATTATCAAAGGAGAGGTTACTATCTACCTGGGTCCCCAGGTCTCTAATTACATTTTTCGTACCTAATGGATTACCACCTATGTGGTAATTCGTGGGCACTTTGTTTTTTCCAAAGGGGATGACTATGCATTTTTTGGCATTCAGCTTGAGGCCATGGTTTTGACACCAGGTATCTGTCTCTGTAAGACTCTTCTGGAGGATGTCTGTGTCAGCCGGAGAGTCGATTATGGCCCCCAGTTTGCAGTCATCTGCGAACTTGGTCAGCCATAGTCCTCCCGTGATTGCCTGTACCTCACAGAAGTATATACCAAACAGGAGGGGTCCCAGGACCGAGCCCTGTGGGATGCCACTTGTGACTGGTTTGGAGTCGGATATGGCACCTGCAACTCTGACCATGTATGTTCTATCCGTGAGCCAGTTGGCCACCCATCTCATGACATAAGGGTTAATGTTCAAGCTGGTAAACTTGTCTATGATGCCAGAGTGGGAAATGGTGTTGAAGGCCTTAGCGAGGTCCAGGTAGCCTGTGTGGACTAACTTCCCTTCATCTATGGCCTTGGTAACTGTTTCAAAGAAGTCAACTAGGTTTAGAAGGCAGGATCTGCCTTTAACAAAGCCAAATTGGGTAGGTTCCAGTGTCTGGAGGTTCCCAATGTCTCTGTTTATGAGTTCCATGATAATTCGCTCCATGGCTTTGCAGACCAGGCTGGTCAGGCTTATAGGGTGATAGTTCCCAGGTTCTGTTGTAGCACCACCTTTGTGGAGTGGGATGACTGTTGCTGTACACCATTCTTTGGGTACATAGCCTGTGGTAAGGCTGAGTCTGAACAGTCAATTTAGGTGAAGGTTTAGTTCTTTTTGGAGCTCGTGTAAGATGCAGCCTGGGACACCATCCGGTCCCATTGATGCTGTGTTCTTAGCTTTGGAGAGGGCTGTTTTTACCTGGATGTCCATGATGTCTGGGGGTCTGCATTTTTCTGGGATGGACACGGGCCCTTTTGAGGGTGAGGGGGGTGAAGTTTGTACTGAACTTGTCCGCTCGGATGTTGGCAATGTTAGTTGGTTTAGTGTATTTTTTGCCATTTTGCAGTAGCTCAGAGCATATCTGAGAGTTGCCACCTAAATTTTTGATATAGCTAAAGAAGGTTTTGTGGTTGTCTTTAGATTCCTTGGAAATTTTTCTTTAGAAACTGGCCTTGGATGATTTTATGAGCGATCGTAATTTCTTGCTAATAATGATCAGTGATGCCTTTCCTTTTTGGAATTTTGCTCTATCATGTAGTAGTTTCCTCCTTCTGTTGCATAGCTTATTTATGGCCGGGGACCACCAGACTGGTTTCCTCTTTTTGGAGGAGCGAGTCTTGGTTTTACTTGGGATGGCTCAATTCATGCATCCCTGTAGATGCTCATAGAATGCACTTGTAAAGGATTCTGCAGATTGGATAGCATTATCCTGTAGCAAGGGGGCTTTGAAACTTTCCACTTCAGTCTTGAGAAGTGTGAAGTTTGCTTCTGAAAAGTTTTTCACAGTGGCTTCCTTGACTGGGGGTGGGGTCGGGATGTGGATGTCCAGTGTGATTTCTTTATGATCTGATCTTACCAGTGAGGGGTTTACCTCTGGTGTGGAACACTGATCCCCCATGTTGGTGATGATCAGGTCCAGTATGTTGTCACCTCTAGTGGGCATGGTGACCAGCTGTTCCAGGGCGTTTGAGTTTATAAACTCTAGGAAGCATTGGGCAAAGGAGTTTGTACTTGAGTAATTCTCCCAGTCAATGTTTGGGTAGTTGAAATCTCCTAATATCATGGTGTTTGGTAGGACCTTTATATTTTCCAGTGTTCTCAGGAATGCTGAGTGAGGGTCCTGAGATAAGGTAGGTGATCTGTAGCAGGCTACGATCTGATAAGCAGCTTTGCCCACAGTTAGTTGCACTTGGATGGTCTCCAAGGCCTCGTGCTGTGCCACTAACCTGGAGGTGTGGGTATCCTTTATGAAAATGGATACACCCCCTCCTTTTTTATTTCGGTCTGGGTTTTGGGGCCAAAGCTCGGAGGGATTGGGATTTCTTTAAGTTGAGCATGTCCAACAGCTCTGTGTTTGACATAGCTTTGTATGTTAGGCAGAGATCACCTCTGAGTAGGTGATATGCGACAGAGTAAAGCTGGAGTGTTTTGAGACGGTCTGTGTAGGGCATGTATTTGAGGCTGGTAATCCTCTTTGTGAGGTATTTCTGTGGGCTTTCCAGTTGTTGTAGATGTCTTGTGAGGTACATACCAAAAGGGGCGTTGTACTCTATAATGGATCTAATGAGTGATGAGTAGAGGGGAACAATGACCTCTTTTTTTATGCATGAGAAACCTTTTGTGATGAGGTGTGCCACGTAGAAGGATTTTCTGACTACTGTGGTGATGTGATTATCACAGGAGAGACTACTGTCCACCTGTGTCCCAAGGTCTCTTATCACACTTTCAGTGTTAAGTATACTACTGCCTATGTTGTAGTTCATGGATACAGAGTTTTTACCAAAGGGGATGACAATGCACTTTTTGGCATTGAGCTTGAGGCCATGGCTTTGACACCAGGCATCTGTCTCAGTGAGGCCTTTTTGTAGGATGTCCACATCGTTAGGAGTTTTGATTATGGCTCCTCGTTTGCAGTCATCTGGGAACTTCATTAGCCAAAGACCTTCTGTGTTAGCCTGTACTTCAGGGAAGTAGATACCAAACAGGACAGGACACAGGACTGAACCCTGTGGTGGTACTCCACTTGTCACTGGTCTAAAGTCGGATTTGGAGTCTGCTACTTTCACAGTGTGGGTTCTGTCAGTGAGCCAGTTGGCAACCCATTTTGTGATATAGGGATTTATACCTAGTTTAGTGAGTTTATCTATAATTCCAGAGTGGGGGATGGTGTCTAAAGCCTTGGCAAGATCTAGATAGGCTGTGTGAACCACTTTACCCTTGTCTACAGCTTTGGTGACTGCTTCAAAGATGTCTATCAGGTTTAGAAGACATGATCTGCCTTTTACAAACCCGAACTGGTTGTGGTCCAGAGTTTGGAGATTACCAATGTCATTGTTTATAAGTTCCATGATGATACGTTCCATGGTCTTGCAGACCAGGCTCATTAGGCTAATGGGGCGCTAGTTCCCAGGGTCTGTGGTGGCTCCCCCCTTGTGTAGTGGGATAACCATTGCTGTGCACCATTCAGCAGGTACAAAGCCTGAGGTGAGGCTATAATTGAACATGGTACTTAGGTGTGGTGCCAGTTTGTTCTGTAGTTCGTGTAGAACGCAGCCTGGGATGTTGTCTGGTCCCATGGAGGCTGTGTTCCTGGCTTTGGAGAGTGTGGTTTTTAACTGTAAAGCCATGATGACAGCAACTTTGCATTCTTCCAGTATAGAGATGGGCTCTTTCATGGGTGAGAGGGGGGGTAAAGTTAGCACTGATCCTATCTGCCAAGATGTTGGCAATATCAGTTGTTTCTGTATATGTATTGCCATCGTGCTGTAACTCAGAGCAGATCTGAGTGTTGCCATTGAGATTCTTGACATAGCTATAGAATGCTTTGTGGTTGTCTTTAGAATCAGTGGCAATTTTGTTTTTGTAACTAGCTTTGGAAGATTTTATCAGGGATCGCAGCTTCTTACTGAGGCTGACCAGGGTGCTCCTCCACTCATGGGATTTTACCCTCTTTTGCAACAGTTTCATCCTTCTGTTGTACAGTTTGTTTATGGTAGGGGACCACTAGATTGGCTTCCTTTTCTTGGAGGATAGCATCTTGGTTCTGTTTGGGATAGCATGATCCATGCACTCATGTAAGTGCTTATAAAGTGCAATTGTGTAGGATTCAGTAGTCGTAACTGTATTGTCCATCTGCATGGGTGTCCTGAAGTTCACCACTTCTGTCTTAAGAAGCATGAAATTGGCTTTGGAGAAACTTTTTAACATCGTTTCCTTAATGGGGGGTGGGGGAAGAATGTGGATATGTAGGGTAATTAGATTATGGTCAGATCGGACCAATGAGGCATTGACTTCAGGTGTGGAACACTTGTCACTCAGGACATACCAAACCCCGTAACCAACACAAATAACCACAAAGTGAGCTACACGCTACTCATTGCCAGAAGTCTCAGCCTCCAGATGCACACACTCGAGGCACTTCTCAGTATGGAGAATATTGATATCTGTGTAGTAACATAAACCTAGTTCAAGGCTCCAGAGAGCACACCAGCACTACCAGGATACTACTCATTCCATACCTTCCAGGATCAGAACCTGGATCATAGCACATAGGGTGGGGATGTATCCATATTCATCAAGGATACCTACACCTCTCTACAGGATATGTACCCATAGAATGTTGCACAGCAACGTTCTTCCCACTCCACAGGGGTGGGGCCACGAAAGAGCCTTGGCATTCATGTTCTATGAACCTGACGAGTCTGATCTGTAAGGTAATGGAGCCAATCATAATGGAAATCAACAATAAAGACATTGGGAACCTTCACACAGTTGAGCACACCCAGTTTGGCTTCATCAAATGCAGATCACGCCTCCTGAACTGGGTGGATTTCTTTGAGACAGTTACTCAGGCTACAGATGATTGAAATGAGCTCCACACAGCCTACCTATACCTCGCTAAGGCCTTTGATACCATTCCCCAGTCAGGTATCCTAGATGAACTCACCAACCTGGGCATGAATCCATACATCACAAGATGGATTGCAAACTGGCTCACAGATATATCCCACAAATTAAGAGTTGCTGGCTACATGTCAGACTCTACACCGGTAACAACTGGTGTCCCCCAGGGTTCAGTCCTGGGGTCCCTCCTGTTTCGTATAGACTTCTCAAAAGTACATGCCAACACAGGAGGGTTGTGGATGACTAAGTTTACTGGGAACTGTAAAGTGTTTGCCATAATAGATTCCCCAGATGACACAAATATTCTCCAGAAGGGACTCTATGAGACAGATGTGTGGTATCAGAATCATGGCCTCAAGCTCAATGTGGAAGAAAGCATAGTAATCCCCTTTGGTGAAAACAAAGTACCCACAAACTGTCACATAGGTGTTACCCCTAAAAACTGACAAGGTAATAAGGGATCTGGGGAAACAAGTAGATAGTCATCTTTCCTTTGACAACCATGTTGCCAAAGTGATTAGGAAATCCTATGTGGTCTATCTAATCAACAAAGGATTTGCATCAGGATCAAAAGAGGTAGTGGTGGCCCTCTACTCTTAAGTCATCAGACCCATCATTGAGTAAAATGCATCATTTTAGATGTATCGACTAAGCATATCCAGCAGCTGTAGAGACCACAGAGGTACCTCACCAAGAGGATTACTGGCCTCAAACAGTTGTGTTATGCAAGACAACTGGTAAAACTAAATCTGTTCTCCATTGCGTACCGCCTATTCAGAGGCACACTCTGCCTAACATACAGAGCCATGTCCAATACATAACTGCTGAACATGCTCCATCTACGAATAACAAAATTGAGTCACACTGCACACTCCAGGGATATGAACCTCATCACAACAATGAATACAACATGCTGGTGGGATAGAGTACCATCCCAGACACTTGCCTTACTGTGGAACAGAGTCCCAATGTATATCAGACAGAGCCTCGCTGAAACTCTTCAATAGGAACCTTGATGAGTGGATGGGAAACAGACAATTCATGCCAGGCATCACATCAGCAGTCTCACTAGAAAGGGGCTTAGGGTACTAACTATTAGAACTAGGGCTTAGGAGACTACCCAATGGGGTGGTAAAAGCTGCACAACTTGCCTAGGCTAATATATGCCTTCATGAAGGTAGTCTACTACATATCTATGAACCTATGTGACAGGTACATGTCTACAGATAGTAGATGTGTACTTCATTGTACAGTCATGTTGTACAGCAGGCACATGGACCACATACACTGTAATGCTTACAGATACTGGTGGCTGTTATGTACAGTGGATGAGATGTGCACCTCATGTCTTTTGTGCCATTGGGATGTGTGCTGGGTGGGACAGTCCTGGATGGCTCCCTGTCATGGTCACCCTCTTACACACATCTCTGCCCATCCATCTTTGGCTTATTATACTGTGTTCCCCCTACATATATATAGGTACATAGGTAGGTAATAAGCTATCTGCCTGAAGGCATATATTAGTATGGCCAGAGTGTGCAGCTATCACCACACATAGGGTTAATTCCCTAGGCCTCTGCGTAGTAGAGCTAATGAAGTGATCCATGGTGTGACAGTTCAGTTTCACATACACTCATCAAGGCTCCTCTGGAAGAGTGTCAGTGAGGGACTCAGCTTAATGTAGGTTGGGAGCCTGTTCCAAAGCAAGGGAAGTCTGTGAGTTAGTAATGTATCCCTCCAACATGTTCTATTTATTGTTATGATGATGATATCCCTAGAACATGTGGCACAGTGAGCTTGGGGTTTACTTCAGATAGCGCATGTACATCAGTTCTGCATTGGACATGGACCTGTCTGTTGGGCAGAGATCGCCTGAGTAGACAGTATGCAACAAAGTACAGATTGAGTTAAATTCAGTCTTGTTGCATGGGACAACTGTCTGAGGCCAGTAATCCTCATGCTGAGGTACTTTAGTGGTCTTTCCAGCTGCTGAAGGTGCCTAGTCAGATTCATCGCAAGTGTGCAGTGATACTCTCTGATGGGTCTGATGACTGATGAGTAGAGGGAACCTCCTTTGACCTACATGCAAAGACCTTGGCAATTTGTGGGAACACATAGCATGATTTTCTAACCACTTTGTGAATGTGTTTCTGGAAGTAGAGATGAGTATCCATGTGTCCATAGATCCCTTATTATTACCTCCATATTTAGGGTGTTGGCACCTATGTGGTATTTGTATGACTGTAGCTCGAGGCCATAATTTTCACACCACATCTGTCAGACTGAGACCCTTTTTAAGGATGTCTCTGTTGTCCCAAACATCGATTATGACAACCTTTTTGCAGTCATCCACAAACTTTGCTAACCATAGCCCTCATGTGTTTGACTGTATTTCTGAAAAGTATACACCAGACAGGAGGGGTCCCAGGACTGAGTCATGGGGGACAGCAGTTTTACCAGCTTACAGTCCAACAGGGAGACCACAATTCTTACCTTGTGGGTTCTATTTGTGCCCCAGTTGGCAATCCATCAGATGACATACGTGTTTATGCACAGGTTGTTGATTTTGTGGTACGACATGTGTGTGGGATGTTGGAAAAGGGCTTTTCAAGTTCTATGTAGGCCGTGTATAGCTCATTTCATTGATGTATGTCCTGGGCAACTGCCTTGAAAACTGTCTAGCAGGTTTAGGAACCATGATCTGCCCCTGACCAAACCAAAATGGGTAGGGTTGTGTGTTTGTAGGCTCCCAATAGCTTTGTTTATGAGTTCCATAATGATGGACTCTTGCAGATCAGGCTTATTAGGCTTATAAGATAATAGTTCCCATGGTCAGTTGTGCACCAACAATTGTGGAGTGTGCCAAACATTGCTGTAACCCATTCAACAGTTTCATATCCTGTACAGAGGGTGAGTCTCAACAGACTGTTCAGGTGCAGGGTATGTTTGTTTTGGAGTTCACATATGACACACCCAGGGAAACCATGTTATCCCATAGATGCCGTGTTTTTAGGTTTGGATAGAGCTGTTTAACCATTGTATATGTGATTTCTGTGTTTTCACAATCTCCAGGTATGGTAATGTTCCCTTTTGTCATTGAGAGGGGGGTAAATATGTAGGAACCTGTCTGACAAGATGTTGGCAATGTCAGTCATGTACATGTATTCATTTACACTTTGCACTGACTCAGAACATATATGAGTTTACATTGATATTTATGACATAGCGAAAGAAAGCTTCATGGTTTTCTATGGACTCCTTGGCAATATTTTTGCCAGAACATGGCTTGGCTAATGTTAGGAGTGCTCATTGTTTCTTGATGACACTGATCGGAGATTTATTGATCTTCTTTGGATTTTCACTTTCTTTGAAAAACTTAAGTACTTGTAGTACATAGTTTGATTATGACAGGGGTCCAATATATTATATGGGTCTGTTTTCATATCACTGTGTGCGCAAGGCAGGATTGGTGAATAGTGACAAGTGTCTGGAGTAAGAACTGCAACTGCCAGATATGTGTGGCCCACTGCTGTACTCAGACATGGCCTACGTGGGTGAGCATGCCCCGTATGACCTTTCAGTATGTTGTTGACTGACATTTGCTTTGTTTGTTTAAGTGTGTGAGCATGCCCAGTATGACCTTTCAGAATGTTGCTCACTGAAATTTGCTAAATTTAAGTGGGTGAGCATGCCCACTATGGGCATATATACTATATGTGTGTGAAAAATCAAGTTGTTTTTTACTTCAGGGCTCACCTTTGTGTTGTACATCAACAGGAAGCATGCTGCGCCTGCAGTGCTTCCATGAGTCAATTTGCATAGACTTATCAACATTTCTACATACAGGGGGGACAGCTATTATTTGTACATTTATACCTGGTGGGGCACACCTGATTGTTACTGTGGGTGTACATAGGATGAGGGGTACACCTTACACTTATATACATTTGCTAGGCCTGCACTGATATATCATGTACTCCATTTCAGTCTGTACTGTTGCCTATCATACTGGCTTGAGGCATACCACTGTACTACAGACCTTAGCTTCTAATTACACGCATATTAATTTGTGACTTCATAGCCTACCCAACCCAAATCACACTGCCTGTCCTGCTGTTATCTGTCTGCATAGGCCTGGGGGGAGGTTACTCATATGCCTCTTCAGAGGGCATGATACAGCATTTGTTTGTGTTTGCGTTTGTCTACAATTGTCCTGCTGGCTGTGACTGTTAGGTATGTGACCCCCCCCAACTGGTATGTGTGAGTGACTTAAGTTGTGTCTGTGCCAGTGAAATGCTGTCATGGCTTAGTGGTTCAGTATTGTGACTGTAGTGCACAGTATCCTGAGTTCGAGCCCTGTCACTGCTTTGTATTTTCCTGCTGGGCAGACCTGACTGGTTAAGGAACAGTAAAGCAGGTGTGAGCGTGTTTACCCGACTTTGCTCAACTTTGCCCGACTTTGCCCAACATTGCTCAACATTGCCCGACGTTGCCCGATTTTGCACTGGTTAGCGCGGTGCACAGCTACATGCAATTGTATTTAAATATGCTTAATACTGGTAAAATGTGCTTAGCAGTGCTTTATATTGCTTAAAATAGGGCACTCATGCCTCAGGTGGTGCTGCAGGGCTGCCTATGTCAGATGCACATAGTACACTCCCTATACATGTTTGAAAACAGGTAGTGTCAAGTTAGGCATCCCTTTTACTGTATGTGTGAGTCAGAGAGAGGTGTCATTTCCAGGGTTCCACTGAGTCAGTGTATGTGCTATGTGTTGCCTCTTTGCCAAGGCCAGGGCATACTGGGCACGCCTCCTTCTGCCTACTGGGGCGGGCTCAGGTTGTTCCTCCTCTGAGTCACGCTGTGCCTGTGCAGGCCTTGGCAATGGTGGGGGGCTGTTTGGCCCTGCCCCATGCTGTTCCTGCTGAAGCTGTTTCCGCAGGATCATATTGTGTAGCATGGCACATACCATAACAATTTGGGTACATGTAGTTGGTGAGTACTGCAAGGCTCCACCAGATGTGTCCAGGCACCAGAACCGTGACTTGAGCATCCCAAACACACACTCAATTATGTTTCTTGTTTGTGCGTGTGCCTCATTATGGAGTTCTTGTTCAGGTGTGTGTGCATTTCTGATGGGTGTCATCAGCCACGGCTCCAGTGCGTATCCAGCATCCCCCACTAGGTGACCATCAGGGATGTCCCCATTGGCAAATCTCTGGTACAGCTGTGTCAGATGTGGGAATCCTGATAGCTTCCAGGGACACCAAGCACACACATTCATTATTATGCCTTGGGCATCGCACACAACCTGGCAGTTGATGGAGGAGAAGCCCTTGCGGTTGATGTAGACCCTACCCTGCTCACTGGGTGGTGCCTTGATGCATATGTGCATGCAGTCTATTGCACCCACTACCTCAGGGTAGTCTGCTATTTGGTGGAAAAGATGCATATTGCTGGCCAATGCCTCACGGGAATTGGGGAAATATACGTAGTCACCGACATGTGCTGACATGGCATCCAGGAACTGGTGGAGTACCTTGGATGCTGATGCCTGTGAAATCCCCATCGTATCACCAGTTGGTCTCTGGAAGGTACCTGTAGCTAGCATTCTTATGCCAACACATACCTTGGTATCCACTGGGATGGGTTCCCCTCTGTTGGTTCTGTGTGTGAGGCGTGGCCAGCACAGCTCAACAATTTGCTGCAGGAGGTCTCTGTCCACCCTATAGTGTTCCACTATTTCCAGCTCATGTAGCCCCTGGTAGGTTACCCTGGGTCTGTACACACTTTTCCGTCTCCACACTGTGGGTTGCTCAGCAGCATTTACAACATCACCACCCTCAGCACCTTGTACATGTTGGTTTATGATAGCAAGAGCTGCCCCTAACATTTTGTCTGACTTAAGCTTTTTAAGCTTTCCCTCTTTGTATACTGCAGTGTTGCAGAGTTCTTGGGAAAAAACAGGGGGGAATGCTGTTTGCAGAGTTTAAAGTGCTGGGCTGGCCTGGGATAGTCTACTGCCTGTGTAATTGGCTGATTCTGATATATTTCACCTGGCAGCTCTGCTAGTTCTCCTTGGTTAACTTCCTACTACTTCTTTTCCTTCCTTTTGCCTTTCTGTTTCCGCCCGAGGCAGCGCCGTGCAAACAAGTGCAAATGCACGCACACGAGCACACATGCTGTGTGCATGTTTGCAAGAAATTTCCGATCTTTTAACAGTGTGCACCTTTGGTTTCAGGTTTTCAAATAGGACAACTGTAGGCACGCCTCTTGCAATCCTGAGCAACTCAGGGCAAACACAAGCCACTGTGCTCCAATTAGCTTACAGCCTTTCTGACACACACTCTCATGATGTCACCTATATTCTACTCTACTACTTACCTACTCCTACTCTTACACTCTTGGGACATGGCTCACATGCTGGGGAAAATTGGGATTCACTATCCTTATCCTCATTTGCATAGGATTGCCTACTAATGCATGGTTACATCTCTCACACTGAGCTTCCCCCCCTTAGTAACCACTACTCAGTGGCCATGTTGTCTTCAGCCTGCCATTCACCTGCATGGCAGGATAAGCTTTTTAGTGAAAATACCTATTTTTGGCTATTTTAAAATAATTTTCTTGTTTTTTAAAGCGCCACACGTTTGCGTGGTGCTGCGCTATGCTTAAACATCGGAGATGGGGAAAAAAAAGTTAGATTTTTATATTTTTAAACATTTATAAATGCCAATGGCCTTATATTTGGCCAATGGCATGCTTCCACAACTGTATGCATCCTTTATTTGGAGCTGTCATAGCTCCGTTTAGCTATTTGCAGAACAGTACTCCGTTACCAATGGAGTACATTTCTGTAGATAATACTAATCTTCCATGGATAGGTTAGTGTTTCCTGGATTGCAAATTTACCTTATTTGCATAGCTTTCAGCAGCAGATGAGGTAATTTGCATACCATGACACTGTCTGTGCAAGAGTAGCTTTAGCAGCTCTCTTGCACGCCCCTGCCGGCTGTTCCTGGATTGCACGGCAGACATATTGCCTGTTTGACGTCTTACACTACTCTATAACTCTGTGCAAACTTTCGTAAATCTGGCCAAATGGGTTATATTTTTGTAACCATGCAAGATAGAGCCAGTATTTCAATGAGTGAATTGTTCAGCCGATAGCGGACTTTCCTGTGATGTATAGTAAGGGTAGGTAGCACACTGCTGTTTTGTGATGTTGCACACTCATAGCAAATTATGCATATTTCCCAAGATTTCAAGACAACAATGTTAAACCTACAGAACTCTGCATGTTAGATGGCAACTATGTATGGCAACATTGTGTGCCATGATTCTATGTATCTGACAACAGCATTAATTTCCCTGGAAAGTACACAGATTTTACAAGAATAATTTTTACATGAAAACATAAGCAATGCTAATTTTTGAGTAATACCCATGGGTTGTATATGCTACTCAAAAATGAAGATGTCATACACTATTTCAACATAAATAATGTAAATAGGGAAATGTGCAATATTTTCATAACATTTTGCAAACATCTCTTAATAACTGTAGCCCTGTAAATCCCACAATGACTGCTTCACTGTGCATTCCCACAAAATCATGTCATCTTTTAGACGGCACATCCATCCATCATGCCAGATCTACCATTAATGAGATATTACATTCAATATTAATGTACTGTTATTAATATAATGTATATAAACAAATAATTGTCTGTGTGTCTGTTTGGCCTATATTTCCATTAACACACACACTGATTTTGTAGTCCTCAGAGTCATTACAAGATCTACACAATTTTATTGTATTAACCTAACATTAATATATATCAGATAGTTTAAGATCTTCTAATCATCTGTCATTAGACTCAAACCCTACATATCCCGCAGCTATATTTTCACTAATATTACCTACCATATCCTGTCACCATGCAGATGGCACCTTGTTTCACAACCCAAAACCTACTTTTAGGTGATATTAGCACTAATAGTAGAATAATATTAATACTGATAGTATTAATACAGTGAACCACAATAAAATGTTTAGCTATTTTGCTGTGTATTTGCCACATTGTTACTCTGTTTCTTTTAATAACCACATCTTACTTGTATTACCTCCCCAGATCAGTGTCACACTCCATTTTAACTTAACAAAGTAGTTATTAAAATTATTGTGCTTGGGTGGTCAGTCCGCATCACTCTGCTTCACTTATTTATGAAAAAAGTTAAATACACTAACTATTTCATAATTTTTATAGCCATCTCCAACCAGCTTTGAAGTATTCATGCTGTGCACATCGAGCACTGAATTAACAATAATATTTATTTCCAAAATGAAATAACATAAATCAGTAATAATCTCATCCTTTACAAATCATGTCTCATAACTGGTACGTAGCTCAGTAAATAAACCGATAAAAACAGAATTAAACATCTTTTTTGCAGCAAACATTACTTTTACTGCATATCACTTATTACATTAAGAACAGCATTTTTTAAGACTTTTAGAAATTCTAAAAGCCCTTATTCTGTCAAATGTGTACCATTAGATCTGTAGAGTTCTTGACCACTAACTGATATGGTGGGATGATGGACAACAGTACCAGTAAGATCAACCACTAGGGATGCCATGACACCATCTGTTGTCCAATGAACCTTCTCTAATCCTTTCCATGACTTTGTGCCCCTCCTTATTAGTCTTTGTACAATGTCTGACAAGGCAAGTTTTTGGCTGCAAATTCAAGATGCCCTCCACAATGTTCATTATTTTGTATTTCAGGTCATGTTCATTGTGATATTGCCATGTCATTTCCTCCAATAACCAGTATCACAAAGCCTGGTGTCAGCATAGATGGATTCTCCCTCCTTGGTGCTGGAAGCAGTTCATCCCACTGCATAACTCTATGTCTGACCCATGTC
Organism: Protopterus annectens; assembly: GCF_019279795.1. Taxonomy (NCBI): domain Eukaryota; kingdom Metazoa; phylum Chordata; order Ceratodontiformes; family Protopteridae; genus Protopterus; species Protopterus annectens. Next base: position 309,011,186 of record NC_056741.1, on the reverse strand, counting down.
AGCTCTGCCATCTCTTTTGGTAACCAAAGGTTCCCTGTAAGCTAGTGACAACCCATCTCTGTTGTCCAGTATATGTAAGAGTGCCTATATATGACAACCCTGACAGGTTTCTGGTATGGCACTGCAACATAAATAAACATGCATTTAGGACACTAATTACATTCCTCCTTCAAGTCAAGTCAAACAAATTTACACACAAAGCGCATACCTGCTATTATGTAAACTTAACTTTTCTTGGATTGTCGAAATTTTCTGAACAACAAGAACTATACCACTAGTGGAAAAATGTGTTTACATACACCTTGTTTATAGCCATGCACATTCTTGTCTTTCTTACCACCATATAAGTAATATATAAAGGTATGGCCACCACTCTTCCTGGTAGCACCACACAGTGTACACATGCAGCAGTGGCCTCTGGACTGCAGAGCAATCAGCTTACAATGTGCAGCCACCAAGTATCACACTGCACAAATATACACAGGTATCCCCTCTACAAACTGAACTATGGGGGACAACAAACACAGAACCATGGCACTCAGTGAGTGACATCACCCTGTCACATTCAGTGGCAGTGTGATGTATTGTGCTCAGTCAATAACACTCACCACACATGAGTTCTTCAACACGACTGGTGCTACACATCCAGAACAAATTAAAGCACTTAAACAAAGTCATGTCTTGCCTAAAGGCAAGGTTTGTAAGCAGCATACATGGCTGTGTAACATGACTAAATGTGGTGTCCAGCTTGCAATATAGCCATACTTGTTACAGATACCAGAAGTTGTTGTCCAGTGGAGTAAGGTGATAATCACTATCCACCCAAATGGAAATGAAAACAAGAAAATGAAATACCTCTTCACTTCACTTTTGGCAACCACACTACAGTCTGTGAGGCAGACAGTAAACATATAACAACCATCAAATGATATAAAATGTAAATTCACTCAGGTGCATGCACACCTAAGTGGTCACCAACAACCTTTTCTGGATCTTGTCCTACAGAGGTATATGTGAATTCAACTAGAAATTGAACACGGTTACTTATAAAGAAACAGTGAAGCTGTATTTCAGTACCTCTGGTGAAAAAACAATGTATGATAGCTGGTGCAGGATATGCAACTTCACCAACTTTCTTTGTAGCTTAGTATTCCCTGGTGTGTGGGGCAAGATACAGAAATCAAACCAAGAGTTTCAAGACAGCAGTACATATAAAAGATGTAGACAATATTGAAAGCTGGTGGATGACCAGCTTTTATTTGTAGTAAGCTGTACACTGGATGTAATACTGTGATACAATGGCTAGGAGTGGCAACAATTGTCCACTTAGAATCTTCTTCTGCTTCTTCTGGCTTTTCCCAGTTAGGGGTCGCCACAGTGGAACACCTGTCCGCTCATGAATGACAGTGGAGTTTTACGGTGTCGAGTTGCCAGCCCAGCACCCAACCTTCCACAGAAGGCACAAACACACACATACACACACACACACACACACACACACACACACACACACACACACACACACACACACACACACACGCATGCACATGCACACACACACACACACACACACACACACACACACACACACACACACACACACACACACATACACACACACGCACACATGCACACACACTCACACCTAGGGCCAATTTAGAGTGTCCAATCTACCTACAGCATGTCTTTGGGATGTGGGAGGAAACCGGAGCACCTGGAGGAAATCCACATGACCCAGGGAGGACATGTAAACTCCAACAATTGTCCACTTAGAATGGTGGGACTATAATATTCAGCAAAGCATTCCACACATAGGTACACCAGGTACACTCTGCATTCTATGCATTGGTGCTGTGCTTCTGCTCTTATACCCTTTGCAGAACATTCTGGCATCACCCCTTCTTTACTCGCATGGGGTGGTGTGCCCCAGAACCAAACCTATTAGTTGGCTCTTGTCTATTCCAACTCTGAGATCACACTACAGTGGGGAAAAGGACAAATTTCTGTATATTGGCCAATTAACTCACTTCCCTGATGAAAAATATTCACTGATGAGAACGTTTGCTGAATGGCCATTCATTGATTACAGCTGTTCGCTGAAGGTGGGTTTCGACATACTGATATAGACCCGAGTACACTGTGTACACTTGCCGATGTCTCTGTAACAAAACATCAGGTGCAGCTTTTCACTTGATAGACTTTTTCTTGTCAGTTAATGTTAAAAAAGCATAATTTTGGCAGATACAAATTGGAGTTACAGCATGAGGGCTTTAGCACCTGGAGGAGTTCACTAGAAATTATTCAACTTTCTCAGCTTCAGACTGCACCCCATCTTGCGATCTTTACATAATACAAGTTACAGCAAAAAATGCCTATATCACATGCATATTCTAGACCTTACTGTGAGGGGCAGAAAGAAAAGGTAACTAAGGTACCTTCTCCAAACTCAGGGACATTCCACAGGCTGACAACATGAGATACAAACAAACACACATATGCAGTCAGGTAACTTTTGAAAGGAAAAATAAACACACACACACACGCACACACACACACACACACACACACACACACACACACACACACACACACACTTACATACATATATACATACATACTTACACATATGGACATTTATAGTGAAAATGGACACTCACTTGTCAGACTCCGGATGGCTGAAGCTATGGCTTGTGGAAGCTCATGAGACACATATCTATTGTAGAATCTGTATCAACTTGGTGTTCTGGATTATTTTCTAATTAGTCCCCTGAGACCGTAGCTTACAAATATTGAACCAATGTCCCTTAGAGTCTATTTATAAAAGAAATAAGTGGACCTTGTTGAGGGAACAAAAATAAGATCTCTGCTTTACTAGGACTTAATAATTAGGGGATTTTAAAGCAGCCACATAATATAAACTTGTATTTTAAACCAGAACAGATGCAGCTGTTAAAAAAATAAATAATTATTAGGGTATATAAAATATCGTATGATAACTATACGAATCAATCAGAGAAAGTCATGGTATTATAATCCCAAAAGATTTGGAGAAATTAAAAAAGAAGGTTAGAAAAAATTGGGAAGAGAGACTGAAAAAACTATTTAGAAGAAAACAATGAGAAGACATATGTATGGCTGCCGATTGTGCAGTCAAGTTCAGAAGGTTTAGGATCTTTGCTTGGATGTGTTTGCAGAGGTATTTTTGTACCTCAAGCAGACTTCAAATAATTTTTCCTCTGGTAGATGGCAAATGTTGGAGGTGTGATGGAGAAAAAAGAGGTAACAGGGAACATATGTTTTGGGAGTGAAATGAGATGGCAGATTTTAAAAAAATCCCTACAGAGTACTCTGTCAGAAATACTGGGTGAGCAAATGGCTGTAAGTAATGAAATTATTTTTTTTTTTGAGCTGGAATACAGGGTCTGAATTGCTTAGACGTAATAAGGCCTTATTAAGTTTAATTCTCTTGTCTGCCAAAAACAGCAATTACTAGAAAATGGAAATCAAAGTCTAAACCAACTGTATCTGAGGTACTGAATCTTATAAAAGAGATAAAATAACTGGGAGAGGGATCTTTAGAAAAAATAATGTGCAAATTATATACAAGTAAATGGAAATTTGGGAACAATATGTGCAGAATAATGTTCAGGAGGAGGAAGAGCAAGGTTTAAGGGAAGGCAGGAATTCAGCATTTTTTTTGTAATGCTGGTTGTGTGTTAGTAGCTAAGAAAATACATATGGTGTGTTTAAAGAGAAAAATGTTAAAATTATTTTCTTTTCTGTTAATGTATGTTTGCCTCTATCTTAATCTTTAATTTAATAAAGGTGTTTATTTTATTAAAAGACAATGCAGCTCTGGAACTGTATTTGCTGGACATTGCTGCTTATGGATGCCAGAGGCAAGCAGGAACAACAAGGCAGGCTGAGATGTATGTAAAGTGATTTTTCACTATTTTAATGTAAACAAGTTTTTTTTTACTTCTACACTTACGACTTACATAGTAAGCTACACTTCTAGCTCAGTTTATGATTTGTAAGTGCAGTATTTTAGGTGAGGTATAACATCAAAGTGACCGATGAGCATACTCGCTTCAGGAGTATAGCGAACTCTCCTATTATGACAAGTACGTTCTTTCAGGATACACAAGGAATCAGATTTCCTGCCAAGTATGTTCATGTAAGAAGTAATTAGTCAAATCCATACCACTGCCACCATTTGACTTTTAGGTGCTACAGCCTCACAATCTACACTACTGACCACCAATAATATGCGAGGGTTGAGTGTCCTTAAAAGCATAAGACAAATGTGCTTGACTGCCTTGATTTATCATCAACACCGTTCATACTCAAATAAGCTTTAGAATGAACATCTGCAGTACAGCAGTTATAATCACTAACTTTCCAAGATGTACTCACCTCGCTGTTAACCTAAATGCCTTCCAGTGCTGTCTTACAAACAGTAACTGAAGTTTGACCAGATAGTGTTACATACAGAAAAATACACACACACACACACACACACACACACACACACACACACACACACACACACACACACACACACACACACACACACACACACACACACATTCACTGTTTCTAAATGAGGATAAAGATACCTTTCAAGTGGTTACTTTCTGTCCACAAACTAGATCAATCTAGCACACCAAAATTCATAATTAGTGCCCACTCTTAAAATACGTCAATCATAATCTAATTGCTTGTTTGTAATAGTCAAGTCAGTCACTGTTTGAAATGTGCAAGACACCCGCTAACAAGTCAATAAACTTGCACACATATCTTTATACTTTTTAATCAATTACTAGTCAAAATCTGTTGGCAACTGAATAAAAAAAAAAACTTTACTTAATTAAAATCAGGCAACACACTTTGTAATTTAACTATATAAGCAGATACGAAATTCACAAAGGGACAGAGAATAAAAGATTTAAAAATACATCTTACAACTAGAGAAACAATAGCTGTCATTATTATAACAACAAGGAAGTCTGAAATAAAGTTTCTGTACCAAGTAGGTATAACAACACAGCAGGTTCACCATATTGCTGGAGATGCCAGAGAGTTGAAGCCTGTATTCCTGGGCCTAAGGCAGCATAGAATAAAGTCTGGTTAACATACAGATGTTTTCTGTAAGAAAGGTAGAACTTTTAGGATATTTGCAAATCCATTCAACTAGAAAAATGGAGATCAATAATGCCAACAAATTTTAATGATGAGGATATGGTATGCAAACTGCTAATCAAAGCATTGCAGTTAGACAAGTAAAACAATGTGTTCTTAGAGGTATAAAAGAGAGGACAAAAGGATGGCAGTGGTACAAAAGCAGAATGTACAACAGTAAACAATGCTGTCAATATTTAGGCAAATAAAGCAGTACAGTAGACAGCAAAGCTTCAATATGCATCAGTACCTGCAGAGTGATCTTGGTCACACCTGGACGGAGAATGTCCATAACACTGCAAGAAAAATGGGATACTTGCTTATGCAGACTACAGTGGGGGAGTGGTTTACACTAATATGATAAAGGGCATCATAAAATGATGATGGGGATGCAAGGCAGTGTCCAATACTTCCTGTGTCAGTGGAGTCAATCACCCTGTGCACGTGCTAAAATGTGAGAACCCAGCAGAGTAACAGTGAAACAGATAAGTTATGAGGGGCCCATGACTGAATATGGAGACTAGTAATAAATAGCACAGTGCTAAAAATAGAGCAGAAGCAGTGGAGAATGAAATCGGGCAGAAGTGATGGAAGAAGGCAGTTCAATATAATAGCCAGGTGAGATCACTATGGACAGATAATTGCAGCATCTAGTAAAACCCTGCCGACATTCAGTGAAACAGCATTTTATTTATTTATTATAGCTGCCATCCTGCCACAACAAGAGTTATGCAGCCCTAGGATGGGTGCTGTGCACCATTAGGGAGCGATATGAACTGAAACAGTGCAGCAACATTTAAACTATCATTAGTGATCTGCAGTCATGCAACTGGAGATAATCAATTGGTTTTGCATTAGGGAGTGATGTGAACTGAAGCAGTGCAGCACCATTTAAACTATCATTAGTGATCTGCAGTCATGCAGCTGGAGAGAATTAATTGGTTTTGTTTGAGCTAAGAAGAAATGTGACATTATTACAGAAATTTTGTGTTAATTTATGCTCAGTTACATAATTTAGGGATAAATTCAACTCACTCTTGATAACAGTGATTCTCTTATGAAGCTCCCAAACAAAAGTGTCATGCATCTTTTCTTTGTAGCATTTATTCTGGAGCCCATTTTTCTGTGACACTTCTTTCGTTTCCTCAGTAGTCTAAGGCTGTATCATGGACTTAATCATTCACTGCTTTCTGTTGAGCATGGAAAGGTGTGGTTTGAAATAATCCACTAACATACTGAGATTATGTGGTTAAGCTACCCTCAGTAAACTTGTTTTAAAACAAGCAAAGTGGAGGTATGAAACATATTCTTGGAAGTCATGTAAAAGAATTCCTTCTGGGGTTTCCATTACAATGCATAGATACAGGAAGATAAACAGAGTATTAGCACACTTAATATTTCCAAGGGCAGAAAAGACTAATAAGCAAAGAATAGTATTTCTCCTGGTGATTTGTCAAGTTTGTTTGGGATATTAATAAAGAAATCAAAGCCGCAGGGCATTGGGATGACTACAGTCTTTCACTGCAGTTTGCCAGTAAATACTGCAATCCCTCATGACCAGTAATTCATTTCTGATGCTAGCTGACAGCTGTGAGAAAGCATCAAGTCTGTTTTCAGTGGGATATCAACACATGCTACAGTAAAAGTTTTCACAGCACTTATTCTGACAGTACCAAACAGCTATCAGTCAGCAGCATTGCAAATGAACAGAATGCAGTGGGAAAGCAGGACCAGCATTCCACATCCTAATTCAAAGGCCAAAGGGACCTTAGGGAGGTCAGACAGCAAAAGCAGAATGAACTCCATCTAGACACAAAAAACAAAATCAACACGCATTTGCACATGCCAACTCTCTCTCTCACACACACACACACACACACACACACACACACACACACACACACACACACACACACACACATGCAAATACCCACCATTCCTCTTATCCCCCATGCCATCTCCAGCAGGTGCCTGAAATGCTAGTCAAACTCAGGTTGCCTGGATCATAGTCAGGTCTGTATCTGTCTATATCTCTGCAGCTTGAAAAAGAAGCTAACACTTTAATTGATAACAGCAAAAATTATAAAGGAAAAGTGTCTTTGAGTAACTTGTACATTTTTGGCTTAAAATTGAACAAAACGGTGATCACAAGATCTCAAACGTTCATTTATTGAAAACAAGTGTTTTACAAGGAAGGCCAGCTACCTGCACCTCTGCTATGTATTATAATAATTTCCAGTACCACCATTACTTGGAAAAAAGGCAAACATTTGGTTTTAACATAATTCATGTCATTTTCCTTTATTCTTTCTTAAGTAATAATGAAGTAAAAAGTAGCCTTTTCAGAACATTATGTTCCACTCTGTCTAATTGGCACACTTGCATTTCAGAACATGGAATGGCTCTCAGAATAAATACCTAGTCAAATGCATGCTGACATCTAGTGACCATATATTCTTTGTAATAGTACCAAAGCTAAAGTAAAATATGCAAACAGATAAGTAGCTTCTATTAATTTATTGTGATTTATTTTCTGTCTTGCACTCTTTCTGAAGAAAACGTTCTTATTGTGTTACCTACAGTTGTTGGATTTACTTGTGTCTACCTGTCGTGTGGTACCTGGCTCGCCTCAATTTGTTTTTTTACAGTTGCTGTCTGTTGCTTTTTTGCTGTTTTGTGAACATTATGCAGCTTCTTTTAAGATGTATGTTGCATACCTGATGTACAGTCCTTGCCTATATACATATGTGTGGATGTGTTTGCCTGACAGTCTGCCTGCCTGTCTGTCAGCCAGTGTGTCTGTATGTGTAACAATCTATGTATCTGTGTGTGTATGCACGTATGTCTGTGTATGTATGTATGTGTGTGTGTGGGGGCTTGTGTGTACTAATTTAGTCTGATAGTCTGATATTTTTCTCAACTGCATTTGGATGTATATATTATTTTGAAGTCACTCACAACCAGGTATGTAATCATGGAAGCAGATATATCTGCAGTAGCAGTTGAGGTTTGGTAGTAGATTTGAAAATATTGTATGGTGCAAAAGATGAGATATCTGATGAAAGCGTGACCTGCAGTGAATCAAAAAGGCAGACGGAGAGATTGTCATCAAGTTTTGATTGAGAGTTATGCACATCGAGGAAGAACTCATCAGAGGACTATAGGTCCCTGGTGGGTTTATGCCATATTAATGATCAAGGCAATGGCTCTGATGAATCATCTTGTGGGCCAAGAACAACTACAGAGACTTAATTTTAACATCCAGAGAGGGGCATTGTAAACATTTAATGGCTGAAAACTGTTGGATGATATGGGAATGGAATTTGTGAATTTATCTACCCTGATGTACATGAACATCACTTTAGTAACCATATTCTTTTTAAAGGTTGTCCATTACAACTTCCACAGAGCAGATTTGGCATTATGGTGACTCATTTTCTGCCTTATACCTCTCTGAATGTCTGGCAGTTGGTAGACTACATTGTTTAATCCTACAGAAAGAGCCTGATTGCTGCTTGTTTACATGCTTGAAAGTCAAGGCTGCATGGTTCTTGGAGGTTCATCCATTACATACTAGCCTAGTGATTTTATCTGGCAGTTTGCCTAGAGAATTTAAGCTGTGAGCTGTAGTCCCTGTGGTACAGGGTATGATTTCCTCCACCCTCATTTGCTTACAGTGTGATGTTGAGCAACCCACTTAAACAGCTATTGCTCTTGGGTCACCCCTGAAAAGGGACTGTGTGTCCAGTGGGCTTACCTTGTTAACAAATGGGTATTATTAGAATTTTGCTAACTTTAGTAGTGACTAAGATTGATGAATTTCCATAATGTCTGAGACATCCAGAATATGGTGTTACTGAAAGACTCTTTGGATTATGTACAAGACACAAACATTTCTGCTTTCTTTTTTGAAAAGCCAGTTGTGTAGCAACCACCTGTTGAGAGTATTAAAGCCATTTTATAAGTCTTCTGTCTGTGTTTTTAGATTCTGTGCACTGCATATAAGGATTGAGCCATATGCATATTGGAAAAGAGAACAGAGGCACTTGAAGATGGATCTCAGTGGCACTCTGAGATTGTTTTTGTAACTTGTAGATAGGTTGTTTTGCCAAGTATCAAGCAAGGTAACATCAGTAAGGTAGTTGTAGAAGCAGTTCAGTAAAGTCTGTTTGTAGTGTAGCATCATGATGCCCATCTCTCAATAGCACTCTCAGTACACTAAACCAGTAGTGTAGCTAGGGTCGGGTGAGAGGGGCAACTGCCATGGGCACAAAGTATTGGGGGCAGCAATTGGTCAATCCCAATTTTTATTTAATGCAATACCAGCTTTTAAAAGTAGGTATTGCATTTGTGGTCAAGCCTGGCACTGTTGTGCAGTGTGTTGTCTAAACTGTAGCAACTGCTTGCTTACTTTTATACTAAATGTTGTATGATGTGGGACAATAAGGAAACAAAAAGTTTCTCATATCTCATTTTCTTAGGGGAGCAGCTAATGCCTAAGTGTTCCAATGTTCTTCAGGGGCTGTTCTATCAAAATGACCATTGTAAGTTATCACTCCTTACGCGTTGTCGCCTCACAGTAAGACGTTGCCCCATTCGATTCTCAGCTAGAGCGTCTTCTGTGTGGAGACATGCGTAAATGGGCATACCTTCGTTGAAGGTTGTGCATCAGGGTTGGCAACTCAGCACGTAAAAATCCACTGCCAATCATTAGCGGACCGGAGTTCTGCTGTGGCGACCCCTAACCGGGAAAAGCCAAAAGACACAACAACAACATTAAATATGAGCGTATATATAGGACGAACCTGGTATTGCAAACCTTGGCTCTAGATGAGTGTCACTGTTGAAGTGACACCGCAAGCCCAACGCAGTTGTGAATGGATGGATGTATAGGAGGCTCACCCCACTTTTATTTTTCATGACTTTGGTGACAAATTTCTCCAGAGGCAAAGACTATTTATCCTATATATTTTAGCTGCTTTTCTGTATATATAGACTTCTCTGTTTCTTTAACTAAATATGCTCTGCAAAGTTGTTTTATTGCATTCCTGCCTGTATTTCTGAGTTTTTTTGCACTTTTAAAGTTTGTTTTTGCTTAGTTTAACTGGTAGGCTACACACTCAAGTGGGCTAGCCTAATTAAAGCATTTACGGTGTTTCTGTACCTAATTTCTGCTACTTTGTAAAAAAAAAAAAAAAAAAAAAAAAAATCCTTGTTTCCTGCATTTACTGAACTAGAATAGTATTGCTGATCTCTGGGCTGTGTCATAGTTCCTGTGTTGCCCATATCCTTATTTGGATAGGAGGAAGCTTCTTTGTTCACCAGTGAGAGTGGGGAGCTCTGAGCGGCCTATCTGTCCCTTGAGGAGTGGTTCCAGCCCAGTGACCTTTAGCTTATTGGCTGTTTTGGGCCATTTCCTAACTCTTTCTAACCCCCTGCTTTAAAGCCAGCTTTAGCCCGCTTTTGCACTTGTAATTTAAAGTTTGTCCTGTTTGTTGCATTTACCTGTTGAGGCTACACACTCAAGTGCGCTAGCCTGTGTTACATATTTATTGCATTTTTCTGCTGTTTGTTGCAAAAAAAAAAAAAAAAAAATGATCCTTGTTTCCCATCTTTCCTGACCTAGAATAGTCCAAATACAGGCTTTGCTGTATTCTGGACTTTTGGAAAGTTCCTGTGTTGCCCATTTCCTTTCTTGGATAAAGGGAGGCTTCTTTGTTCACCAGTGGCAGTGGAGAGCTTAGAGCAGCCTATCTATCCTGGGAGGAGTGTTCCCAGCACAAGAATCTGGTAGTCTATTGGCCGTTTTGGGCCAATTTCTAGCTCTTTCAAGTCCCCCTGTATAAAACCCGCTTTGGCGCAGTTTGTGTGCTTGTTACTAGTCAGCCAAGCTCCTCGTGGTCCTGCAGAGTGGTGCCAGCAGCAGAGAGGCTAAAAGAGTGACTGCTAACCTGATAAAAGTGTTTTTTTTCCTGCTACTACCTGGGCGACTGTCCGATCTAGCTAAACTGCAAGTATTTCTGCTTCTTGAACTGTTTTAAACTGTTTAAAGTTGTTTTTGCACCTGCACTTTTAAAGTTTGCCCTGTTTGTTGCATTTACCTTTTGAGGCTACACACTCAACTGTGCTAGCCTGTGTTACATATTTATTGCACTTTCCTGCTGTTTGTTGCAAACAAGAAAAAAAAATGATCCTTGTTTCCCATCTTTCCTGACCTAGAGTAGTCCAAATACAGGCTTTGCTGTATTCTGGACTTTTGGAAAGTTCCTGTGTTGCCCATTTCCTTTCTTGGATAAAGGGGGGCTTCTTTGTTCACCAGTGGCAGTGGGGAGCTTGGAGCAGCCTATCTATCCCTGGAGGACTGTTCCCAGCACAAGAATCTGGTAGTTCCTGTGTTGCCCATTTCCTTTCTTGGATAAAGGGAGGCTTCTTTGTTCACCAGTGGCAGTGGGGAGCTTGGAGCAGCCTATCTATCCCTGGAGGAGTGTTCCCAGCACAAGAATCAGGTAGTCTATTGGCCGTTTTGGGCCAGTTTCTAGCTCTTTCAAGTCCCCCTGTATAAAACCCACTTTAGCGTGGCTTTGTGCGATTTTGCGCATAGCGCAGAATTGGACAGCGCCGCGTAGTTGGGTTTAAACCATTCTCGGCTCCACAAAGTCTGCTCTTCACTTTTTCCCTTAGAACTGATTTAGTTCTCATAATAAACACCCTATTCCCACTCTAAAGCCTGGCACTTGCTCACTAAAGCAATTATATAAGTCAGCACTAAAAAATTAAAAGCACTACACCCTCACAAACTCCCCTTGAGTACTTTGTTCCCCATTGGCCCTTTTTTTCAATTATAAAGGAATTCCTAATACTATTCTAGCATGTCCAAAGGTCAGTTGTCAATCTCCTCTCCGGTCCAGCTGGTGAATCTGGGAATCTTGAGACAATGTTACAACTGCCTCATGTACACAGACAACCCTCTCCTCCTCCCAACAAATTCCAACACATGTGAGAGATGCAACCATATAGCCAAACTGGAGGCTAAGCTCTCTCAACTCAGTACTGGTGTAACCAGTCAGGAGGAGAAGGAAACCACACTCACTACAATTCCAGTCTCACATAGACCTACCATGACAGCAAACCAAACACATAAACACACAAAAACATACTCTGAGGCTCTAAATAAAAATCTGCCTAAGCAGCAGAGACCTCCAAAGCAGACACCCAAGCAACCGCTAGCCCAAAACACGTGCAACACATAGCTCACAAAGCCAGTGTGCCGAACAGTCATAGCCCTTAAGGCTAAACAACACACCTGATACACTTGTAATAGGTGACTCTATTGTCAGGCACACTGACGTCCCACTCACCAGGCTGAACAAGGAGAAGGTCATGGTGAGCTGCCTGTCGGGCGCTAGGATCCGCTACATAACACAAGCACTCAGGTCACTCCAAGGCAAGTACAAATATGACTCAGTCATTGTCCATGCTGGTGTGAATGACCTGAGATGTACTTCCCTGGACTACATGAAAAGAGACATAGAGGAGCTCTCTGAGCATGTAGCTCAGGCCGGTATGACCCTGACCTTGAGTAGCATCTTACCCTCACCAAGAATGATGCCACAATATGAAGACAAGATGATCAATTTCAACAATTGGCTTAAGTATTGGTGTCATTCAAAGGGGATCCAATCCCTGTCTGCCTGGGATGACATGCTCGACAAGCTACGATGCTTCACTAGGGATGGCTTGCACCTGTCACCCCTGGGCTTTCGGATATTGGCAAAGGCTCTTGCCACCCCCATAGTGCCTTTTTTAGGCAAGGCTCAAAAGACAAACCCACCTACATAGGTATCACAAGGGATAAGAAACTAAGAGTAATGCTACTCAATGCCAGAAGTCTAAACCTCAAGATGCACGCACTCAAAACTCTCCTTAGCATGGAGAACATTGATATCTGTGCAGTAACAGAAACCTGGTTCAAGGCTCCCGAGAGCACCCCAGCACTACCAGGTTATACCTCATACCATGTTTTTCGGCCCCAAAACTTGGAGCAAACCACAAAAGGAGGGGGGAGTATCAATATTCGTCAAAGATACCCACACCTCCAGGTTGGTGGCACAGCACGAAGCATCAGAGACTAGCCATGTGCAACTAACAGTGGGTAAAACTGCCTTCCAGTTTATAGCCTGCTACAGACCACCCTCTCAAACCCAGGAACCCCACTCGGCCTTCCTGAGAACACTGGAAAATATGAAGGTCTCTCCAAACACCATTATATTGGGTGACTTCAACTACCCTAACATAGACCAGGAGCATTACTCTAGCTCCAACACCCTAGCCCAAAGGTTCCTAGAATTTATAAACTCAAATGCTATGGAACAACTTGTTGCCACTCCCACAAGAGGGGAAAACATACTGGACCTGATCATCACCAATATGGGGACTCTATGCTCCAGATCAGAAGTGTATCCCTCACTGGTAAGATCAGACCATAAACTAATCTCACTAGATATTCACATCCCGACCCCAGCCCCTGCCCAGAAAACCACAGTGAAAAACTTCTCTAAAGCAAATTTCACATTCCTCAAAACCGAGGTGGAATCCTTCAAAGCCCCCGGGCCTGTGGAAAATACGGCCCAGACCGCAGAATCCTTTATAAACGCATTCTATGAACACCTTCAGGAATGCATGGATCATGCAATCCCAAATAAAACCAAGACCCAATCCTCCAAAGTTAGGCGTCCTGTCTGGTGGACCCCAGCCATAAACAAGCTATACAACAGAAGGAGGAAGCTACTACATGATAGAGCAAAATCCCAAAAAGGGAAGGCATCTTTGATCAGTATTAGCAAAAAACTATGGGCACTCATAAAATCGTCTAAGGCCAGCTTCGAGAGAAAAATAGCACAGAACACTAAGGATAATCACAAGGCTTTCTTTAGTTATGTTAGGAACCTGGGTGGGAATTCCCAGATATGCTCAGAATTAGTCCAAAATGACAAAAAATACACCGAACCCACAGACATTGCCAACATCCTAGCTGACAGGTTCAGCACAAACTTCTCCCCCCCTTGCCCACCAAAAGGGCAAATATCTATCCCAGCAGAGTGCTGCCCCCCCTGACATCTCAGATGCTCAGGTAAGAGCCGCCCTCTCCAAAGCAAAAAACACAGCATCAATGGGACCAGACGGTGTCCTGGGCTGCATCCTACATGAACTCCAAGAAGAACTAAACCCAAACATAAAACTACTGTTCAAGCTCAGCCTTACTACAGGATATGTACCCAAAGAGTGGCATACAGCAACAGTGGTCCCTCTCCACAAAGGTGGTGCCTCAACGGATCCTGGAAACTATCGCCCCATAAGCTTGACTAGCTTGGTCTGCAAAGCTATGGAAAGGATCCTCATGGACCTCATAAATAAAGATATTGGGGACCTACAGACACTGGATCCTACCCAGTTCGGCTTTGTTAAGGGCAGATCCTGCCTCTTAAACCTGGTTGATTTCTTTGAAGCAGTCACCAAGGCCATTGACAAGGGGAAGGTGGTCCACACAGCCTACCTGGACCTTGCAAAAGCCTTCGATACAATACCCCACTCGGGCATTATAGATAAGCTCACCAGCTTAAATATAAACCCCTATGTCACTAGATGGGTTGCAAACTGGCTCAAGGACAGAACCCACATGGTTAGAATTGCTGGAGCCATGTCAGACTCCAAACCAGTTACAAGTGGCATCCCACAAGGCTCAGTCCTGGGACCTCTCTTGTTTGGTATATATTTCTCGGAGGTACAGGCTAACACGGAAGGACTGTGGCTGACCAAGTTCGCAGATGACTGCAAACTCGGTGCCATAATCGACTCTCCAGCCGACACAAGCATCCTACAAAAGGGCCTCATAGAAACAGACAACTGGTGCCAGAGCCATGGCCTCAAGCTAAACGCCAAAAAGTGTATAGTCATCCCCTTTGGCAAAAACAAAGTGCCCACAAATTACCACATAGATGGTAATCCATTAAGTACGGAAGAAGTAATTAGGGACCTGGGGACCCAAGTTGATAGCAATCTCTCATTTGACAACCACGTGGCCAAAGTGGTTAGAAAAACATTTTATATAGCCCACCTAATCATGAAGGGATTCACATCTAGATCAGGGGAGGTCATCGTGTCTCTTTACTCATCCCTCATCAGACCAATAATTGAATACAATGCCCCTTTTGGGATGTACCTTACCAGACACCTGCAGCAACTGGAAAGACCCCAAAGGTACCTCACCAAGAGGATCAAAGGGCTCAAACAGATGCCATATGCTGCCCGGTTAAAGAAACTCCAGCTCTACTCAGTGGCATACCGCCTGCTCAGAGGCGATCTGTGCTTGACGTATAAAGCCATGTCCAACCCGGAATTAATGGACATGCTGCACCTCAGAAAATCCAAATCCCATCGAGCTACGCGCTCGAGAGACTTGAACCTCAGCACTGAAATAAATAGGACATGCTGGAGGGACAGATTCATAACCCAGAGGCTCCCTTCACTCTGTAATAAAATCCCAGTCCAGGTTAGGCAGAGTCCCTCATTGACTCTCTTCAAGAGGAATCTTGATGAGTGCATGGGAGATAGTAGGTTTACCCCGGGTATCACTTCTGTGTCACTGTTAGACAGAGGCACAGTATACTAACCTCGAAAAAGGGCATAGCAAAATTCATTTAAAATGGGTGGCGAAAGCCAAACACACTCTGGCTAGGCTTATAAATGCCCTAGGGCAGATAGCCCAGTACGAACCTATGAACCTAACATGTCTTTATACTTTCTCAAGTTAAATGAGTAGGTGGTTAATACTAGTATTATTTCATAATATTTATACTCCAAAATAGCATGCTGGACACAATCATTCTGTCATGAGTTCACTTTTCAGACAGTTCTTTTTCCAAAAGTGCAGTTTGTACCTTCATAACATAACGAGATGAGGACATTGCAATTGCATCATGACATAACAAGGCCTGAACATTACAACTGCATGCTTTTTTTTCTCTACATTTACTGACGATTGTAGTATTATAAGTCTTTGACTTCTTAAGGTAGATACTGTGTGTTAAATTGAGGCTTGCTGTTGTAATTCTGAGATTGATGTTTCTGAATTCTGGAATTAAGAAAAACAACAACAAAAAAAGAAACAGCAAACCTAAAGGAGAAATATGAGGGTGGGCAATTGATACTCTCCTTTAAAGTTCATTTTTAGAGGGGGAAGTTCCCCCTGCATCTCAGCATCTCTACTTTGTCAGAGATCACCATACTTTACAGAAAAGGGAATAAACCACGACATACCTTTGATGGACACAGCATATTAGCTTCCAATTTCGACACATTCAGTCTTGCTATTTATTTATGTATGCATTTATTTATTTAATTATATGAATTTTTGTCCAGGGTAGAGCTCTTATCTTTGTGGACCAATTTCAGTCTCAGTCCAAAAATACAGAAAGTATCAAATCAAGCATTATCCAGATCATAGTCTTTTGTTTGCCCTATTTATTAAAATGTCAGGTAATTTGCCTTACTGTCTCCTTCACTGTACTGGTAAACTGTTTCATTGCCTTATTACCCTGGTTGACCAGTTTTTATCACCAATAGCCAATGGCAGCTTTCATCATTTTCCAGTCTCAGTTTTAACCTAGTGAACTACATATGTTATGTAGTCTGAGTCAAGTTCCTATGGCCCAGTTCTAAAAGACTAGCTCACATTGTAAGTGACTGCTTATAGTGACAGCAAGCTGAGATCAAGTATTTTACAATCTGGTCCCTGGTCTAAGCCTGTATGGCCTTAAGGATAGGCCTTATACGGGTCTATATCATAACACTGAAGTGTAAAAACATCGAATGTTATAACATCGAACCTGAAACATCGAAAGCTAAAAACCCGAAGACTGAGAACAGCGATTTTTTTCCCAGGGAAAAAAATTGCTGTTCCAGTACACAACACAAACACGCAAACACTACAAACTATGTCTTATGTGGGGGGCTTTGCCCCCCACACCCCCCCCCACTTAAATATACCAACTCCGAGATCACACCACAGTGGAGGAAATAGAAAAGCCATGGAAATGGCCCACCAAATTCTTTCCCTGGGAAAGAATTCGATGTTCCTCGGCTTTAGTATTCTCAGCTTTCGATGTTTCAGGTTCAGTGTTATAACATTCAAAGTTTTGACACTTTGATGTTATGACATAGACCCCCTTATACTGAAGTAAGTCACTTACACTGAGAGCAAGTCTTTCAGAATCAGGACAGACTTACACTGAGAGCAGCTCTTTTAGTATCTTGCCTATCGTGAAATTTCAATCCCAAAAACAGTATGATTTCTGCTGTCTTTTCTGACTGTAATTAAAAATAGGTCAATTAAGGTGCATTCAGTGTTCTGTTAGAGTTTAGCTACATGAAACTAGTATTACAGAGGAAAAAACTGCAGAGTGAGGTAAAAGGGTACCAAAGGCTGGAGCGGTCTTCTAGTTGTAGGAGAAGAAGGAAGAGAGGTTTTGGTGGTAAATGAAAAGAATTACTAGTTAACTGTATGATGACAACATGTGTAACGCTAGGAATGTGGCTTATTACAGGACTGAAGATCTTTTTACTGGAATGTGCTACTCTCCTACAAATGTATGAAAACAAAATCCAGAAGTGATTATGATAAAATCAAACAGATTGCACTCTCTTAAATCATACTGTTGTTGTCTTATACTGCTATGTTATAATGTTTCTTATATAAATCTTATCCAGTAAATATCTACAATGTTAGTTTTATTTCCAAGTAGAACAGAAAACCTAAAGCAAACCAAATTAATGTCTCCCAATGCATACAATCATCATTTTGCATATTGATTTGCTTAATCCTTCAGAATTTTTCTAAAGTTAGCTTTGTTTCAGTTTTGGTTAATACTGGTTTGTCTCTGCAGGTTGTAGATTAATAGCCGGTCTCCAGATGTGATGTAGCCACAGAAACCCTGACACTCATTGGTGGTACAATCATATGTGCTGCTGTGCAGTTAATAGCATCACTGTTTCCTGGGCCTTGCATTTTCTGCAGCTGAATCTTTTAACTTTTTTTTTCAGAAAACAGATTTTAATCAAAGAACATACTTTTCAGTGAATTCAGTAAATATAATGATCCCTCATATGAATTCTGCTTGCAGTACTGACAGTCTCAACAGCTGGTTATATTATTTTTAATGTTACCCTGTATGAAATGTGACCTCATGCAAAAGAACATTGAAAATAACATTGAAAATGAAACCCATAGATCAGAATGTTTTATTCTTCATCCCTGCTGCCTAAATGCACATGATAAGTTTACCATAACGTTGAAGTTTCCCTGTAAATTATCTGTGAGCAGTTTAAGAGCAAGCTCAGAGTTATAGACATTAATGAAAGATAAAAACTGAATTGCTGTTGGTGTAAAGACAGAAATTTGGTATGTAATAAAGTGTGGCAACAATAATGCAAAAGAGATCATCCTATCCCTAGCAACTAATTACACCAGAGATAAGAAGTAAATGATAAAGCCAGAAATATTAATGTTTTGGCTTGCTGATAAGTCCAACAAACATAAGTGACATTGACAAAATTACTGCTGTACATAAAATGTCCTGGCAACCACTTCTGAGTTTTTTTTTCCTTTTTAATGAAATATTTATATTTCTACATGGTGACAAGCTTGGGTTATTTCTGAGAAAGGAAGGCATCAGTCTTTGATTGGAGGGAGAGAACTGAAATGGAAGCTGATTAAGCATGAATTCTACAAGTTTAAGACCATATGCACAGGAAAAATAGGGTGCACCTTGTCCTTTATTGGATTATAGTTTAATATACTAGGTGCAGCTATATATTCAAATAACGTTGGAAACATTAAAAAACATCAGGATTCCCTAACATTCTGTTTCTGTAACTCCTGATATAAGTTAGCTTTCATGGTATGTAGCAAATCAGGCACTGATAGTAAAAAAGCACAGGTTTCTTAAAAACTAATCCTAATTTCTACTCATTCCTTACCTGACCTGACATTAGAACCAGTTACCTCTTTGGAAGCTGTGTATTTTTCTGACCATTTTTTGATACGTTAGTACAGGATTTCTTACTCAAAAGTCCGGTGCAGGCCATGACTTATCTATAATATCTGCCCTTCTTTGAGACAATTAAGTGTGAAACCCCAACAAAACACAAGATTTTAAAGGTAGATAATTCATCCAGCCAATGTGTGTGCATGTGGAGGCAACCAGTTTTATGAGAGATTGTTTTAGAGGAGGATATGATAGAGTTCCCTATTACCCTCTTTAAAGCTTTGAGAAATATACAAATTTATCTTTTGCAAATTAAAATAGTTCAATGCAACTCAGTAAAGCAGATTACATGGCAGTCGACTTCAGATGGTAGGCAAAAAGCTAAAATTCAATGGTTTTGTGGGAGAAGAAGCAAGAGAGGTTATGGTGGTAAATGAAAAGACTCACTGGTGTTAGTGGAGTGGTGATGCAAGTAAATGATCCAGAGCTTATCTGAACGGTCCTGTGTTGGTTTATGATTGACTTGTGCAGTTGCCAAGGTGTGACTGTTGAGTGGTAGTGAGCATGAACTACTGCGGGCATTTGCATGCGATATAAAGGAATTCCAGCTTTTCTGAGACTATCCCAACTGGCACCGTCAGAGCAACAACTTTATTCTACTGAATTTAATATTAAGTTGTATATTGTTTGTGTGTTTTTCTCATAGAAGTTGATTTAAAATCTCTTTGAATTCTCTGGTAATTGATTTTAATCATCCTTTTCTTTTCGAATTATTTGTTGTAGCTGAAAATGGATTCCTTAAATTAATATGTCATTGATGATTTGCTAAAGCACAAGCATTTTGTACAGTGTGCTAAATGTTATGTACATTTAAAGGTAGTACCTGATAACATTGGTGATCTGTGCTCCTCATGTAAAAAGTTGGATGATTTGCTTATTGTCATTAACAGTAACAGATCTAGACTTAATGATGACAACTGTACTGTGCAATTGGCACAGCTTGGAGAACTGTTGTTACATATATTAATGACTGGACTGATGAGATAAACAATGTTAGGCAAAGAGCAAATAGAACGCATTTAAGAAATGACACGTCTACTGTCAGTAAAGATCACTTGTTCCCTATTGAACAAGATAATACTGATAACTTTAGAATTCTAGATACAAATATTCAGCAAGCTGAGGATTCGGAGCATATAGAAGAAGAGGACAGAGTTCACAACAAATAACAAGAAAAAAGAAACTGATTAATGTCTAGCAAATAGAATACACACTAAAAGGACCCTGCTTTGTTATGTAACACACAGATTTCAGGGAATGATAACATTTTTTTCTACCAGAAAATCTTCAGTCTACAGAAAAAGGCATCATGTTTCCAAAAGAGAACTTAGAAGCCAGACCACACCAAACCAGGCTTGAGTATAATTCTTTAATACAGGTAAGTGCTTTTACGGAGATACCACTTCATCAGACCATAAAAACATATTAAAAAAACATCAAGAAAATCTAAAAGTAGGAGAAATAAACAGCCCTCGAAAATAAAAACGAAGAATCCAATAAGTCAAAGGCTGCTGAAAACACCCACAAAGATGATCGGCAATAAGAAACACTTTATTGTTCACTAATTAAACAGACTTCATCAGATATCTGATGAAGTCTGTTAGCATAGACAAAAATGTATGTGTATTAGTGAACGTTAATGCCTTCCATGTTTAATTAGTGAACAATAAAGAGTTTGTTATTGCCGACCGTCTTTGTGGATGTTTCCAGGAGCCTTTGACTTATTGGATTCTCCATATTAAAAAAAAATCCCTTAAATAAAAGAAACCATTAAAACATTCACCAATACCATTGGTAGACACAAGAAGCAATTAACCATGTGATGATTGATGTTCCTTAAGAACAGGTTTTAAAGGAACAGTGATGTTTAAACCAGGTACTCTGTGCCCCTGCAAAGCAATTAAACATTTAATTTCAGCCTTCTTTATTCTATTATTAAAATCACCACCTCTAACATTATCATGAACATTCTGCAACACCAAAAAAGAGAAATTATCATGACCTTTATAGATAGTACCATGCTTAGCTAAAGCATTAGAGATGGTCTTTTTATGTATATCATGTTGGTATTCCAAAATATGCTCTCTTAGCTGCCTACTTATTTTTCCAGAAAAAAATAAGAGCAGTCCTGGCACAATGGTAAATAAGTCACAGCTGCACTTCTACAATCTGCATAAAATCAGGGTTCAAATTTACTTCCAGTCACTAGATGAATAAACATTTTTGCTTGATGATGTACTTACATGCCTTACAATCGTGACATGGAAAAGTCTCCAGTCTATCAGAAGTCAAACATGTCCATTAATTCTTGTTCCAGCCACATAACATGTTGCTTTAAAGACAAATTATTCTTAAAAAAACTGGGTTTAGATCCCACTACAGCTTTCACCTTATCATCTGATAAGAGAATGGGCTAGTTTCTTCTTATTACATTACAAATCAAGCTAACATTATCCTTAGGGGTTTTAGATGTGTGTCTAGTTCACGTTGTCATAAGCCGACAATATTGAATATGATATTGTCGGCACGACAATGTCGAAAGTCCAGAATATTGCGCAGGTAAATGGAAATCTCCGTAAGGGGGAGATTTCCATTTACTTCAATGTAATGTGGTCTCGGAGCTGGTATATTTAAGTAGGGGGTGTGGGGGGTGCAGGGGGCTTGCCCCCTGCCTACGCTAGTTATTTTTTTGATTGATTTATTTTTTTTTACGTTATTCAAAATTTTACTACTTCGATCAATAAAGTTCAATCATTATTGATTCGATGTAGTAAAATTTCGATAACGTGATATAGACGCTTTAGATGTGATTGAATCTCTTCTTCGAGATGAACAACCTTCCCTTCTTTCCTATCACTCCTGCAGACTCATGCATGTCCTTGAATGTGTAGCCTCTATTGGTAAAATCTTTAAGAAGGACACATAATGCTGTCTCAAATAGCTTATCATCATTGTATAGCCCAGAAACACGCATAGATTGATTATATTTGCATAAATAATTTCAGGATGTATGCTACTAAAATGTACATCCAGCTCAGATGGTGCAGTGGTACATTGCTGTGATTGTAGTGCACAGGATCCTGGGTTCAAGACTTGGTAGTGATGACTTTTGCCTGGCGTGTGGCGTACACCTGTAATCTTAGCATCCTTGGAGGTGGAGGTTGTTGGGTCGAAACACACCAGTTCATGAGAGATCCTATCTTCCTAAAATAGGGGAAAAACTAACCCCACAGGATATAATTGTAAGGTGACAGTCCATACCTCTAACAAGGTTTCCTATATAACATAGTGTTAAAATCCCCAGCATCATTCTTACTGATGGCTACATCCAAAAAGTCTATTCTAGCCAAAGAATAATTCTAAATGAATTGCAGAAAACTGGTGCTGCTTTTCAAATAATGTACAAAATCACATATACCATCCCATACTATAAACAAGTCATCAACACATCTACCATAGTTTTGTGACAAATATTATATAGGTAAGACCGAACGTAAATTAAAGCAACGTATCTATGAACACACTAGGGACATCAATAAATGCAATGAGAACAATGCATTGTATAGGCATTGTATGACTTGTGTTAACACCAATATCAAATTTTGGGTTTTGGAAGAGGTCAAGATGTGGGATAGAGGTGGTGACTGGGAATCCCAGCTAGAATTTAAAGAATTAATGTGGCAACTTAGACTTGACGCATGTGGTCCAAATGGACTGAATGACCACCTTTCCATTAAACCGGCCTTGAAATTATTGGCCAATGACCCTAAACTGACACAATAATGCACAATATCATAAAAAATTGTTTTAATTGCTTTTTTATTGATGTATACATATATATACACATACATATTATTATGTTCATAGAATTACTATATTTACGGTATACCTAATAAGTAAATTAATTGTGTATTTATTGATGTTGTTGATAGCACTTATTGATCAATTTGATTTAATACCATTTATTATTTATAATATATATATATATTTTTCAGTATATATATATTTTTAGTACATTATTATGCACATTATATAATTACTGAACCAAATATTGATGTATATTTATTAATAGTCAACTAGATGACACCCACGATATACAGTATTATAGTCCTAATTTTATTTTATCACCTATATGCACTAGTATTTATTAAGACATGGCAGTATAGAGTGGTTATATAGAATGTTTATTGGCTTGCACACATTATTGTCTGTTTGATACCAACATTTTTTAACATTTCTTGAAAAAGTTTTTAGTTTGGTTGTATGAGGTCCAAGAGCCTTTAGTTTTAATTTTTCATTAAAAAATGTTTTAATATACATATATATACTTAATAATATAGTAGTTATTTGAGCACAGCAATGTATTGATACTTGGATATTTTAATATTTGATTGTTTAATTGAATAATTTGGGTGTGAATTTAGTATTTAATGGCAGGTGGCAGCCATCTATTTGGATTCTGATGAAGTCTGATACTAACAGAAGAAAGCGCGCTCAATCCCAGGTTGCTGTTCTTGTCATTGTGGAATAAATTTTGGTGTAATGGACTTTAACTGAGTTTGCATTTAGGCATTTTTTACACCAGTTCAGTGTGTTACTTCTGGCGTTTACAGTTTTATACAGGATATACCCTGCATCGTGAAGCCGGTGGCAACTATTTGTGTTATTTGACATCTACCATAGTACTTAATATTAGGTGTATAAATATTCCCCGAGATTCATGAAGCTTGTACCAGGCGCAGGCATGGCGTTGATCTAACACCAAATATGGCCGCCGAGCGATTCAGGTGCGAGCTGTTTCCACGTGCACTACCAGAGTACGCCACAGCTGTGCAGCTCCCGGCACATGTATGCTAATTACCCCATGTGCAGCAGTGTAGCATGCAAATGAAGGTATATAGCATTTCATGAAGTGGTGCAGGAGTAGCGTAAGCATGCAGAAATGTAAACCAAAAAAAACTGTTTACATTTTTTCAAACATAAAACTGGAGCCATGACAGCGGACCAAGGTTATGTATTATAATGTTAATATATGCCAATGGCTAAATATATAGCCAATGGCATAAAAGACATGCACAACACATAAAAAATAACATTTAATGTCATGGCCACACTAACACAAAGTAAAACCGCAGTGCATTGGTGCACAAATGGGATCACAATGAAAATATATTTATATGTAATAAAACTGCAATGTAACACATTTCATGAATTCCCCATAATAGTCAATGGCATGCATGCTACACCACAACCATGGTGCAAGGGTTGCTAAGGGTCTGTGACAGTGTTCTGCGCTGTAACTGGAATTAGTAGTCAATGCCATGCAAATGAGTCAAGTAACACTGAATCGCAAAATCCCCGCTGGCGTAAGGATGTACCTCACAGCATAGTGGTACAACACCGAGGTGTGGCCTGGAGATAAACATGACATCAAGAGAGGGGTGCGCCACCTTAGTTGTAAGCACATTGTAGCATTGCTAATCCAGGTTGCCTGTTGCTAAGCAAAGCCGCAGGATAGGGGTGTGGAAGTAGCCATAGCTTTACTTAGCTGAGAGCACACAAAGTAACTGAAAGTGCATGTGAACGTGGATGAAAACATGCTCGAAACACGGTAAATGGTTGTGTGCAGCGCACACCACAGCTAAAACAGTAAGGATACGGGAAGACAATAAGGAAATGCTGCAGCATGGTAATTGGAGTACAAATGAGTAATTAACACCTAGGAACTCACAGTGGGCCATTGACAACAGCTAACTAGTAGCTACCTGCAGAACAGGAAAGGGGAGGTGCCCTACTGCAAAGAAAAGAGTACTGTCACAGCAGAACAAAGGAAACTTGCAGTAGATCAGCTACATAACACATTTCACTACACAATCCTGGGTTGGGATAGTACAAAACAAGAAAGCAGGCAGCTGGATGCACGCCTGACAATGGGAAGGGAATTGGGTTGAAAAGTAAAGTAAAGGGCAATAGATGAATCATGGCAGCCAAGCTTAAGTCAACACCAAAGGCCCCACAATAGCAGTACCTGCTGTAAAACACATAATTAAGATACCGTGCAGCTGGAATTGCACATACACACCCAATTACACCAGCAGCATCCAGTGCACAATAGTATAAAGTGTGAAAGCCCCACACACACACTTGTGTATTCCCATACACTCTGCACTATTGGTGTATACAGACGGGAAACTTTTAATATGCACATGTTAGGGGCTGCCATAGCTTTGATTCACCAGCATGTGTTGGAGACTGACGGTGGTGTGGAGGATGACGCTGACAACCATCTCAGGCACCAGAGGAGGGGAGAAGAATGTTCAGACCCAGGGTAAACTGCCAGGGGCTACATGATCTGGAGATAGTAGAGCATAACAGGGTGGACAGGGACACCATACAGCAACTTGTTGAGCTGTGCCAGCCACGCCTCAGAGACAGAAATAACAGAGGAGAACCCATCCCAGTGGACATGAAGGTATGTGTAAGCCTGAGAATACTAGCCACAGGTACCTTTCAAAGGCCAACTGGGGATATCATGGGGATCTCACAGGCATCAGCATCCAGGGTACTCCACCAGTTCCTGGATGCTATGTTACCACATGCCAATGAGCACATATACTTCCCCTGAACACAGGAGGAGTTGGCCAGCAATATGCGTCTCTTCCACCATGTGGCAGACTACCCGGAGGTACTGGGTGCAATAGACTGCATGCACATACACATCAAGACACCACCCAGTGAGCAGGGTAGGCACCTCATAAACAGCAAAAGATACCCCTCCATCAACTGCCAGGTCATGTGCAATGCCCAGGGCATTATTATGGATGTATGTGCTGGTAGCCCTGGAAGCTATCACAACTCCCACATCTGGCATACCTCATAGCTGTATCAGGTATTGGCCAGGGAGGACATCTCATATGGCCACCTGGTGGGGGATGCTGTCTATGCACTCAAACCGTGGATGATGACTCCCATCAGAAATGCACACACACCCATGCAAGAACACCATAATGAGGCACATGCAGAAACCAGAATCACCATAGAACGTGTGTTTGGTATGCTGAAATCACAGTTCCTTTGCTTGGACATATCTGGTGGAGCCTTGCAGTACTCCCTGGGCACATGTGCCCACATCTTCATAGTATGTGCCATGCTACACAATATGATCCTGTAGAAACAGCTGCAGCAGGGACAGAATGGTGAAGGCTCTCACAGCCCATCACCATTGCCAAGGGCCCCACAGGCACAGAGGGACTCAGACCACAAACACCCTGTGCCAGCCCCACTAGGCAGACGGAGGCGTGCCCAGTATGCCTATGCCTTGGTAAAGAGGGAGCATATAGCACACACACTGACAGAGTAGGCTACGGACTGACACCCTTCTCCACCTGCACACACAGCAAACATGGATGGCACACACACATGACCACCTGTAAATTGTCATGTATAGGTGATCTACTGTGTGTATCCTACATAGGCAGCCCTCAACTATTGTACACACAACTGCCATTGGCACAAGGTAAGTCAATACCTGAACAGTAAATTAAGCTATCAGCATGTGTCGATACTGTATGTATAGGTTCATAGTTACATAGGTAGGTACATGCCTAACTGCCCGAGGACATTCATAAGCATAGCCAAAATGTGTCTGCTGTTGCCACCCCATTGATTAACTAACTGTCCCTCTGTGGAGCAGAGCCAATTGCGGGATCCCTGGGGTGTATCCACTGTTTCCCACCCACTCTGCAAGGATTCCCTGGAGTGTTAGTGAGGGGTTCCGTATAATGTAATCAGGGATGTAGTTCCAAATCATGGGGAGTACCTGGGACAGGAATCTGTCACTCCAGCATCTTCCAGTTATGGTTGTGGCAAGGTGTAGCTCATTACAGTGTGCGGCTCACTGTGACATGGATTCCCATAGGTGGAGCATATCCATTAAGCCTGACTTGGACACGGCTTTGTTGGCCAGCAAATGTCATCTCTGAGTAAACGAGATGTCACTGAGTAATGCAAGAGTTTATGCAGTCTGGCAGCATATGACACATTTCTGAGGGCATTATCCCTCTATGCGAGGTACGTTTGTGGCCCTTCCAGCTGTCAGATGTGTCTTCTGAGGTACATCCAAAATGGGTTATCATACTCGATGATGGGATTGATGACTGATGAGTAAAGGGGCACAATAACCTAAGTCTATTTAGATGTGAACCCTTAAGTAATCAGATGGCCTACATAGATGGATGTCCTAACTACTTCACACATATGAATGTCAAAGGAGAGATCACTATGTAATGTAGTCCCCACATACCCATTACGTCATCTGAATTATAGTGTCTGCCACTCATGTGTTAATATGTGTGTGTGTAGTTCCCCAAAATGGAATGACCATGCAGTATGTGGCCTTTAGCTGGAGGCCATCACTCTGACACCCTGTGGTGGGCTCTGTGAGGCCCCTTGAAGGATGTCTGTGACAGCTGGACTGTCAGTTATGCCTCCCAGTCTGCAGCAATCACCAAACATGGCCTGCTGTAGTCCACCTGTGTTAGCTCATACCTCTGAGAAGTATATGGCAAACAATAGGGGTCCCAGGACTGAGTCCTGTGGGACACCAGTTGTGAAGGTCAAGAGTTGGACCTGGAGGCTGCTAGGCTTACCATGTGGGTTGTGTGTGTAAACCTGTTGGCAAACCAACCTGTGATGTATGGGTGTATGTACTGGCTGGTGAGTGTAGAAATAATACCTGAGTGGGGAATGGTGTCAAAACCCTTGGCGAGGTCCAGGTAGTATGTGTGAACTACCACACCCCACACCTAAAGTCTAGGTGACTGTAAGATGTCAAACTGGTTCAGTAGGCATGATCTGCACTCAGTCAAGCTGACCTGGGTTGGGTCAAGTGTCTGGAGGTTACCATTCTCTATATTAATGAGTGCCATGAGGATGCGCTCCATAGCCATGTAGTTCAGGCTACTCAGGCTTATGGGGTGGTAGTTACCATGGTCAGTTGTGTCACCATCTTGGTGGAGTGGAATAGCTGTTGCCATGTGCCAGTGACTGGCCATGTAGCCTATGTAGAGGCTGATGTTGAATTGTTATATTAGGTGGGGGGTCCTTTTGTCTTGTAGTGTCTGCAGGATGCAGTCTGGGACACCATCTGCCTCCACTGATGCTCTGTCATGCCATTTAGAAGGGCCATTACCAACTGTATGTCTCAGATGTCTGGGGTATTGTACATTTTGGGTACTGTTGTGAGCTCAGTAGGGGGTGAAGCTTGCTCCGAATGTATCATCATGTGTGTTGGTGATATCAGTAGGGTCAGTATATTCAGTGCATTATTGCACCAGCACAGTGGAAATCTGTGTGTTACTGCTTACATCCTTGACATTGCCAAAGAAGCCTTTGTGGTCATATTCTGAATCCATGCCTATTTACCTGTGGATGTCAGCCTTGGATGATTACATGAGTAACATAGGTATCTTGCTAATACTGGTCACAGACGTCTGCATGTCTTGAGATTTGCTGCTGTTCTGGACTACTGTCCTACTTCTGTTGTATAGCCTGTATAATGCAGGGGTTCAGCAGACTGGTGTCCTTGTGTAGGAGTAGCGAGTCCTTGTTTACCATTGATGGCACGACCCATATATCTTTGTAGGTACTTATAGAGTGCATTCGTAATTCTGTCTGTATCTTGAGCAGTGACATCCCTGAGTGTGGGGGCTGTGAACCCTCCCACCTCTACCATTTGTACTGTGAATTTAGCTGTAGAAAAGGTATTCACTGTTTGTTCCTTGGGTGGGGGAGATGGTTGGGAGTGAAAATCATCAGTGAATAGTTCATGGTCAGATCTAAACAGTGACCAGTTCCTCTGCTGTAGTACACCTGTTGCACATGTCAGTGATTACCACTTCTAGTATGTTTTCACCTCTCATTAGTCCATCTACCAACTGATACAGGCCATATGAGGTGATAAATCACAGGAAGTGCTGGGCCTGGAAGTGAATACTCGAGTAGGTTATCCAGTTAAGTTTAGGGTAGCTGACATTGACCAATAACAGGGTGTCTGGTAGGACTGTCATGTTTACCACTGTCTCCAGATAGTTGTAGTGGTGCTCCTGGGTCATAGAGGGTTATCTGTAGCAGCTCACAGTTTGCATTGCAGTCACGGCTAATGTTAGCTGCACATGGATGATCACAGAGGTATCATGCTGCCCCACTAATTTGGAGGTGTAGGTATCCCCGATGAATATGGATACACCCCCTCCATGTCTGTGCCAGTCCATGTTCAGTGGCTGAAATGTGTGTTATGGGTTGTAGTCTGGTAGTGCTGGTGTGCCCACAGGAGCCTTATACAGGTCCCAGTCACAAAACAGATGTAGATGTTGTCCATACTGAGGGGTGCTGTGAGTGTGTGCATGTTGTGAGTACTACCCCTGGTGTTGAGTTGCCTAACCCTCACTGGTTCCGCTATTGTGCAGTTCATGGAGGTGAGATTCACCTCTGAGACCTGCCTAAAAATGGCACCATGGGGGCGCCAATAGCCTTGCCCAGCATTCCAAAGCCTTAGGCTGACACATGCAAGTTGGTATGGCATTGTTGCAGGCATGTATCCCATCTGTGATTGCGTCCCATCTTTCCTGTAGATAACCTACTAGTAAGCAATACAAAGCCTGAAACCTATACATGTCCACTAGCTTCAAAGATAGGCTTTTGGAGTGATTATGTATCAGTAGTCTGTATGCTATTGTTGTACTTAACTGTTGTCTGACTACATGGTGAATTTACACTGTATATTGTGATCAGAAAACTCTGTATAATCACATATGATGTTGGAGATGGCCTGCACTGTAGAGGTTCACAGATAGGTAGTAGGCTATCTACCCAAGGGCATTTAGAAGCATAGCTACAGTGTGGTGGTTTTACCTGCACCATTGATGAAGTAACTGAGCCTCTGTCAAGCATAGCCAATGAAGTGATTCCAGGCAGAGTTGCTGGAAGCTGTTGAAGACTGGGGTTCTGTAGGGTGATAGGGGCACATAGTGATCTCAAAAGGGCATGTTAACATGACAACCCAACAGCATTCAATTTCCCCAACAGGTCTTGCAGCTGTAAAACTGGAGTAGCTCCCCCACACCCTGGCTGTATGTTTCTGGGACACATGATCCCAGGGGTTTATATACTGTTGGCCAGTCACACATCAAGGTTTCCCCTGAAGTGTGTCAGTGAGTGGCTATGCCAAATGTAGTTAGGATGTTAATGTATAGTCTCTCAATTCATGTGTCATGTTGGTATTTTGAGAAGCTCACTGGGTGTGGGTGGCTCCACCTGTTGTGTTGCCAAGCTTACAAATAGGATTCATGGACATAGGAAATAGGCAGAAGGAACGTTAATGTCAATAGTGTAATGGCTGCAGCATTTGCATAATATCTGTGCAGTCCTGGTTCAAATCCCAATAAAGTCAGAGATGATTTATTTGTTACATAGTATACCTTAACCACAGCTTGCATATATAGGTAGTATTCCACAGAATAATAAACATTTTGAACACACAACCGCTGAAATGTGCGTTAATCACCCTTGCACTACCAGGGCCTGCTCTGAGAGGTAAAATGACCACTTCCAGGATTATAACACGCAACCATGTACTCAATTGTCACAATAACCTACCACTAAGCTACCTGAGATGTATCAACGGCAGCTGTGTATTCTGACAGGTTAAAACACAAAAGGGAGGAATGTGTGGAAATAGGACAAACCGCCATGTACCCAATGAAAGGTGTATGCTATATATATATATATATATATATATATATATATATATATATATATATATAATCAATATATATATATATATATATATATATATATATATATATATATATATATAAATCAACATATATATATATATATATATATATATATATATATATATATATATATATATATATATATATATATATACACATATAGAGAGAGAGAGAGAGAGAGAGATATGTTGATATATGGGGATATACATATATATGTAGATATATAGATAGGTTAACAACATCTACATAACCATGGAGGTACATATAAATGGGATACCTACCAAATACTGAATGCTTGACATACCAACACACGTAATCATGAGGCTTAAAGACCGAAAGACCACAGTATTGAAACACCAGAAGCGCGAGGTTTAAAATCCCGATGTTAAGGGACATTTAGTTAGTGCTTCTGGTGTTGCAGTTCAGGTACGTTACTGTGTATAAGTGTGTTTCTGAGGGCTGTAGTGTGTGTGTAACTGTGTGTTCTGAGTGTGGTGTGTTTTCCTAGGGGACTGTATTGTGTGGGTGTGGGTTTGCTTTGTGCATCTGTTTGTGTGATCTCGAAGGTAGAATATTAAAGTAGGGGGTGTGGGGGGCACAGCCACCCACATGGGGGGTGTAGGGGGGGGGCTTGCCCACCTGCTCATACATAGTGTAGGATGGTTTGTTTGGATGTGGTGGGTAGCGGTGTGTTTGTGTGTGCATGTGTGTTCCATGTTTGTGTTACTTTCGCAAGTTTGACTGTCGCTAATGTGGGGTATGGGAGTCTGGGCCTGGTACTGTGGGCGTCGGAATTGTGTGCATTCAGGATTCCGTAGGTATCCCATATACAGCGGTTGAAGTGTTCATATATGAGTATATGGACCATAGCAATCACACATTCCTCCATGACAAAACTTTATGAACAAAGGATATGGAGAGTATATGCCTATACACTATTACAAATATGTGCTATGGACATGACCCAAAGATAGGGATACCACCTGTCCTACTTTGTGAGGGACAGTCCCTCTTTGGGCGGTTGTGTCCTGACCAAAAATATTAAACGTGGCAAATGTCCTGAGATTGGAGGATATAATTATGTTCCATATGTAATGTAATAGTTGAATATAATAGTTATTTCTGTATCTAAATACCTACATGTTACAAGAAACAGGATAAGCAACTAAACTGCTGCAAGAATAAGCTTATATTTAGGCAAAAAAGGAAAGTTCTATCCTTTGTACTGACGGTGGGTTTGTGTCGGTCTGTACAATCTGATGTGTGTCCCGAAAATGTCCCACTATGGCCATTTGAAAAGGTGGCAACCCTAGTAAGAGGGTCAGTCACCAACACCACTCCAATTACTGCAAATACCTATGACAGAAATACACAGACAGCTTTCACATAGCAACACTTTATTACATTCCGATGTATTGCCGAAAGGATTCACGGACTAACATCACCTGCATGCTATACAGGAACCAATTAACAGTGCCTTAATGAATCAGCCTGCAATTACCATAGTATTAGTCCACTAAAGGATAGGTGTTCAAATAGGGAAGGACCCCTCACACACATATCGATTATGTATAAAAGCAGTTCCTACAGACCTGCATCTGCTATGTACACCCACCAACATCTCCTCCACACCCAAACCAATTACAATACAAACTGTAATAACATCACAAATCATTCACTCACTGTATGACATCTGCAGAAGCCTTAACATACCTTATCAGAGACACACTAACATGGCCCTATGTGAAATAGTTGCTGTTATACAATGGAACAACTGCTGATGTTACAGGGTTTGTTTGCACTAATCCCTTTTCAGAGTGTACACCAGGAAGTGTTATCAATTACTGATTAACAGCACAGTATGATACACATGTACACCAAACCAAAGATGTCTGGTGAGCATACTGTAAACCACCTAACATTTCATGCATAGCCATACAGCCTTGAGCTGCCCAAACATCCTTGTCAGACTGAAACTTCTGCAGACGTATCAGGTACAGACAAACCCTGCATAAGTAGCAATGTTCTGAAATTTAACAGCTGTACTCACATGTAGAACAACATCTTCTAGCCATTACACACAATCCACGGGAGTCATGAAGCTAATATATCTCTGTCTGTCTCCATATAGCTGTTGAAATACATCACAAACAACACATCCAGGCCATCTTCCTCGAAAGTAAGGCAAAGGGACAACGCCCAAGTGGAGTACTCAATTATACACCACTGTTGTCATGATACTGGCTAATGGAGTAGCTGCACAGCTGATGTGCATCTAATTAACTACTTTGGAACACCAATTGGTGGTCAGGATAACACGTTACCGATATTTAACTATAAAAGGATGGCTTATCACACATTCAAACTATCTGTATATACCAGCAGAACATTACAAAGAAGATTAAAACACAAACTGAAAAGGATTGAAATAACAGTCAATGACACCTCGGGTTACTAATAAGGTATGCAGAACAGTCAGTATGTCTGTGTGTGTAGTACCTGTTCTGTAATACTTAAAGTATATGCAATGCATATAGTGGAAACAGGTATCTTGTAGTGATGCATTGTTGAGCATAGTAACACTTGTAGTATTTATGTGTGCACTGCTGTAGGTCACAAGGCAAACACCGCATATACCACAAGGGATGCTATATAAGGGCGTTGAACCCAAGAATTCCTCACCAGCCGCTATCAGTGGCAGGGTTAGTCCAACAAGTACGTGCTATAACAGGGGATAGTGTATGTTGATATATTGTAACAGTAGGCATATGTATGGGTGTATTACTGAGAATAACATGTCGAAGGTTGGCCTACTGTGCAATTATGATTTGCATTGTGGGATATTGTGCCAATAACTGTGTAATGTACAGTATTGTAGGCAGATATGTATTACATTTTACACAGCATTACTGTTATGTTAGGCAAACATTAGTTATGTCTATTGGCATTTACAATGCACAATAACAGGATACATATGACTTGTAGTCACTCAATAGTTTATCAGCATGATAGCAAAGTAAAATGGAAGAGCTAGTTAACTATCCATGCACATAAGACATGTAATAAGTTCAAAGGTAGGTACTAGGCTGTCTGACCAAGGGTATTTATAAACCTAGCTAGAGTGTGTTGGCTTCTTCCACCCCCTTAGGTTAGTTCCCTGTGCCTCTGAACAGCAGAGCCATTAGTTCCCTGTGCCTCTATCCAGCAGAGCCACTGCAGTGATCCCTGGGGCAGTTGTCTGTCTCCCATCCACTCGTCAAGGTTTCTGAAGAGTGCTAGTGAGGGGCCCTGCCTGATGTACATTGGAATCATGTTCCAAATCATGGGGAGTCTCCAGGTCAGGAATCTATCCCTCCAGCATGTCCTAGTTATCATTGTGGTTAGGTGTATATCCCTAGACATGTGGCTCTCAGGGGCTTTTGTTTAGGTGGAGTATATCCAGCAATACTGGGTTGGACATGGGCCTTGTATATCAAGCAGAGATCACCTGTGAGTATGCGGTATACAACCGAGTACAGCTGGAGTTTCTTTAGTTGGGCTGCATAGGTCATCTGTTTGAGGTCAGTAATCCTCTTGGTGTGGTACGGTTGTGGTTCTCCAAGTTGTTGCAGTTGTCTTGTAAGGTACATCCCAAATGGGGTGTTGTATCCTTTAATGGGTCTAATAAGTCATGAGTGGAGAGGAACAATGGCCTCCTTTGTTCTGGATGCGAACCCATTTGAGATTGGGGGGGCCACATAGAAGGATATTTTAACCACTTTGGCATTATGGTTATCCAAGGAGAGATTGCTATCTACTTGGGTTCCCAGATCCCTTATTACCTTTTCTGTATGTAAGGGACTAGCACCTATGTGGTAGTCCGTGGGTAATTAGTTTTATCCAAAGGGGTGACTATGCACTTTTTGGCATTCAGCTTGAGGGCATGATATTGACACCAGGTATCTGTCTTAGAGCAACCCTTCTGGAGGGTGCCTGTATCAGCTGGGGAAACAATTATAGCCCCTAGTTTGCAGTCGTCTGCAAACCTTTTCAGCAAAAGTCCTCCTGTGCTTGTCTCTACCTCAGAGAAGTATATACCGAACATGAGGGGTCCTAGGACTGAGTCCTGGGGGACACCACTTGTAACTGGTTTACAGTCGGACCTAGGGTATGCAACTCCCACTGTGTGGGTTCTGTCCATGAGCCACTTTGCAAACCATCTCATGACGAAGGGGTTAATGTTCAGGTGGATGGGTATGTCGATAATACCAGAATGGGGAATGGTGTTGAAAGCCTTTGAGAGATCAAGTTAGGCTGTGTGGACCTCCTTACCCTCATCTATTGCCTTGGTAACTGTCTCAAAGAAG
This sequence comes from Protopterus annectens, assembly GCF_019279795.1. Lineage (NCBI taxonomy): Eukaryota > Metazoa > Chordata > Ceratodontiformes > Protopteridae > Protopterus > Protopterus annectens. The sequence goes on along the minus strand of NC_056741.1, from coordinate 308,975,762 downwards.
TCCACCAGGTTTAGGAGGCATGATCTGCCCTTAACAAAGCCAATCTGGGAGGGGTCAAAGGTTTGGAAGTACCCAATGTCTCTGTGACTGAGATCCATGATGATGTGCTCCATAGCCTTGCAGACCAGGCTAGTCAGGCCTATGGGGCAATAGGTCCTGTGGTCCATTGTGGTACCACCTTTGTGGAGTGGGATAACTGTTGCTGTGTGCTATTCAGGGAGCACAAAGCCTGATGCGAGGCTATTTTTGAACATGGTGCGTAGGTGGGGAGCCAGTTCGTTCTGATGTTCGTGTAAAATGCAGCCTGGGATGTTGTCCGGTCCCATGGATGCTGTGATATTGTCTTTAGAGAGTGCAGCTTTTACCTGCATAGTTGTGATTACAGGACTTTGCATACTTCCTGTATTGATATAGGCCCTTTAGGTGGTGAGAGAGTGGAAAGGTAGCACTGAACCTATCTGCCAGGATGTTGGCAATATCAGTTGGTTCTGTAATGTTCGTGCCTTTGTGCTGTAACTCAGAGCAGATCTGGGTGTTGACATCGATATATCTGACATAGCTATAGAATACTTTGTGGTTGTCCTTGGAATTAGTGACAGTTTTGTTTCTGTAGCTAGCTTTGAAGGATCTTATAAGGGATCTCAGCTTCTTACTGAGGCTGACCAGGGAGCTCCTCCACTCATGGGATTGTACTCTCTTTTGCAACAGTGTCTTCCTTCTGTTGTACAGTGTGTTTATGGCAGGGGACCACCAGATTGGATTCCTTAATATGGAGGATAGCATCTTGGTTCTGTTTTGGATAGCATGATCCATACACTCAAGTAAGTGCTTATAGAGTGCATTTGTGTAGGATTCAGCAGTTGTAACTATATTGTCCATCTGCATGGGTGTCATGAAGTTCGCCCCTTCTGTCTTAAGAATCATGAAGTTGGCTTTGTAGAAATATTATACTGTGGTTTTCTTAATGGGGGGTGGGGGCAGGATGTGGATATCAAGGGTGTTTAGCTTATGGTCAGATCGAAATGGCTTTGCAGTCAGGAAACAAGTTCAAACAAAATGATACCTTTAATGTGAGTGCTTTCGTCAGAGACAATGCTCTGATTTCTTCAGAAAACCAAGTGCACTGAAAACAGTTTGGTTTGTTTTATTGGATTTATTTATAGTCAGATCAGACCAACGAGGAGTTGACTTCAGGTGTGGAACACCGGTTACTGATGTTGGCAATGCCTAGGTCTAGGATATTGTTGCCCCTGGTGGGTGTGTGGATAAGTTGATCCAGGGCATTGGAGTTTATGAATTCCAGAAAATGTTGAGCTAATGAGTTGGTACACGAGTAGTTTTCCCAGTTAATGGTGGGGTAGGTGAAGTCGCCCATTAGTAGGGTGTTTGGTTGAACCCTAATAATTTCCAGTACATCAAGAAAAGAGAAGTGGGAATCTTGGGGCATGTTGGGGGATCTGTAGCAAGCTATGATTTGGATTGCAGTTTAGCCCAGAGGTAGTTGCACTTGGATAACCACGGATGCATTGTGCTAAGCAACTTGCCTGGAGAGGTGGATATCTTTAATGAATATGGACACACCTCCGCCTTGGGTGTTCCGGTCCAGGTTACATGGCCAAAAAGTGTGCTATGAGTTATAGCCTGGTAGTGCAGGGGTGCTCTCTGGAGCCTTGAACCAGGTCTCAGTCACTGCACAGATATCGATGTTCTCCATTACAAGGAGTGCCTCGAGTGAGTGCATTTTGAGCGTTAGACTTCCAGCATTGAGTAGCATTACTCTCATTTTGAGCTTGCCTGTTCCTGTTATGGTGGTGAATATGTTATTTGAACCTTGCCTAAAGAAGGCACTATAGGGGCAGCAAGAGCCTTAGCCAGTATCCGGAATCCCAGGGGTGACAGGTGCAGGCCATCTGTGGCAAAGCATCGTGGTCTGTCGACCATGTCATCCCAAGCAGACAGATACTGGATCACCTTAGAATGACACCAGAAGCTTAGCCAATTGTTGAAGTCAATCATTTTGTCCTCGTACTCCAGTATCATTCTGGGCGATGGCAGAATGCTACTCAGGGCTAGGGTCATACCTGCCTGGGCTACAAGATCGGAGAGCTCTTCCATGTCTCTTTTCATGTAGTGCAGGGAGGTGCATCTCAGGTCATTCACACCAACATGGACAATGACAGAGTCATATTTGTACTTGTTGTGGAGTGACCTGAGTGCATGGTTTATGTGGCGGATCCTGGTACCCAACATGCAACTGACAGTAACCTTCTCCTTGTTTAGTCTGCTGAGTGGGACATCAGTATGCCTGACTATAGAGTCACCTATGACTAATGTGTTGGGTACATTGATTTGCCTTATTGGCTGTGGTTGAGTGGCACACTGAGTCTGTGGGCTATGTGCCATTGGGGTTGTGTTGGGGGATGGAGGCTACTTGCATTTCCGCTTTGGAGGTCTCTGTTGCTTAGACAGATTATTACTGAGAGCCTCCGTGAATGTTTTTGTGTTACTATGTGTGGATTATGGTGGTGTAGATTTAGTGAGACTATGTGATGAGTGTGGTGTGGTGCAAATGTTTACCTTCTCCACATGACTGTCAGGTTCAGTCTTGGTTGGAGGGAGCTTTACCTCCAGTTTGGCTAGATAAGTGCATCTCTCACAGGTTGTAGTGTTGGGTGGTAGGCGGAGAGGGTTGTCTGTGTACATGAGGCAATTTCTACATTGCCTCAAGATGTCCAGATTCATCAGATAGACATGAGAGAACTCTGAGAGCTGACCCTTGGACATGCCTGAATATAAAACTATTTTCCCCTAGATAAGTGAGGAAAGTGAGTACAAGAGTTTTTTACTCTAAGCAAGTGAGAAAAGTACTTACAAAAACTGTTTGCCTCTGGGTAACGAGGAAGATTGAGTGCTATAGTAATTAGTAGCTTACGTGATGCTAACAAGTTCTGAACAAGTGCTGAGCATGAATAAGCAATACAGATAGGGTCTTGGATAACATAAACACACTGCCCCCTCCACCAACAGGTACACAATCATATATCCATGTACACTACAGAGCCCCTGTAACCACAACTATGCAGGTACAAGCTGCACTCAGGCTGCATGGGACTTGTCCACATCCCAGGTTGTATCCTGCACATATGGCAAAACAAGTTTCTCTCTGCATACTCATCATGTAAAACATAGGTTCATGTCAGGCTGTGTTCACACTGAATGGTGCACACCAACAGGTATCACAACCCACAAAGGGGGAGACACCACTGATAATGGGAAGTACTGCACTACTACCCTGCTGAGTCTGATCTGAAAGGCCATGAACCTTGATCAACTTATTTGATGTCAGCCATACAGATATAGATGACAGTAAGGTTGATTTCACACTGCATATCATAACCTTGCCAGGTAATAGGACATCATTAACCATACTGTGCTCCACCTACACTCAGTATACTAGATGTACATTCCTATGTCACAGGACTGTTTTGCAATGGGATTGCTGGCAGAACCAACACTACAGAAGGTGTCTGAATAATACATGCACATCACACCAGTGCCAGCTACAGTAAGACAGGGTTAATTCATTGTACTCCCCCTCATTGTAGTCTATACCATACAGACTAACAGAAGGCATCTGCCTATTGGAGTATGCGAATGACTATGACCTAGGAACAATAGCTGACTCAGAGTGCTGTGGACAACATACAGAAGGGTATTTGTGGGTGAGGTGTGTGACATGTGGCCACAATCTGACAGCTACATATTGCATTGTCACCCTTATGTTAATAACCCTGTACTCATAAACTACCACCTAGGCAGTGGTCAACATAATGGACACTGTGTGTAAGGGATGCAGCTGGGCAGTTGTCTTTCCTGTGATAGTTACATCACCACACCTGTCAGTTAGTCATATGTGGCAACCCTAATCATGACAGGGTGCCATCCATGAATATAGAGATCATTGTCCAGCCATACTCAACACTCAAGTGACCCATATCAGATCACATATTTCCTTTAAGGGGTATTGGCCATGTTCAGATGGCCTACACCAGCCTTCCCATTCCCCATATCCACTATGTAGCATAATACCTACCCTGAATAAAGCCATGTCCAACCCAGTGATGTTGGACATGCTACACATACACATCCTGATCTCAAACACATACTTCATGGACATCCCCTTTCCTAGTACTAGGATCACCACATGCTGGACAGATCCTTGTCCCACACACTTTACATACTCCTACCATACTATGTATTCCTGTCCAGCAAAACTGCACATTGCCCCCCTCTCAGACATGGTGTGATGACCACATGGTAAATGTATCATTAACCCTGTGGATCAGTTATGTGGCACTGCTTCAAACTATTACAAAAATGCCAGCAGAGGAATGTGTTCAAATTGTCACCATTTATTAACTTTAAACGCAAAATAAAAAACATTTTTCGTTCCACTAAATAGCGAAACTTCTTCAGAAAAAACGCTCTACTCATAGACGCACTTATTTTTATAACCTTTAGGTATTGCCTACTAACTTTGGTGCCAAAAAATGCATCAATTAAGAATTAATTTACTTAAAGTTATCTTAACCCATAAAAAAGTCCTAGTCATAAAATACGTATTCATTTATAACATTTAAAACTTCTCAAATCAGTGAACACAATTTAGGTAGATGCAAGCACATAAAACCGAATAAATGCAGCCAAAAACTACATTAAAAACGCAGCAAAAAACTACATTAAAAAATTATCTTATAAATATTTTGTAAATGCATATAAAAGGAAGGAAACCTTTACTTCATACATACATCAATATTACTGCTTCACCTGGCCCCAGAAACCTGCCTGTCAGCTACAGCTGGGTAACCTTTCATCCTAGATTTATACATGGTCCAGGGCATATAGCCTACTAGTTGACTTTGCCTGTACATGCTATAGGTGATATCCATCCCTGCAAATACCATCTGGCTAGCCAGTGTCCCATGTGTATCACATGTGAAACACAGGTGATACATGGAAGGATGTTGAACTGCTGTATAGTGCCGTGTAGATGTATATGGCAAAACACATAGAAAAACCTTCCATGAGCAAGTCTGCAGGGTCACAGGTCATGTTCGTTAAGGCAGTGCAAGTCTTTATATGTGACATATACACAGCATCAAGGTCAACTGCATTAATGTGGACACATCCAGCCATGTGCTGATAGGTAAGAACACCAGTACAGGCAAACAAACATGCCCACATTAAGACAGCATCCACATGGAGTATGAGCAATGTAATCAGGTGACACACACACTTATATGGTGATAATATCCAATCACCATTGAGTGTCAAATGTGTGTGACACAAACGTGTCAGTGTCATGTAGATTTGCAAAGACAACTATTTAATCATAATAAATTGATACACATGTATGTTCAGCTGTAACTCTGTACGTGTCTGTGAGTTACAGTGACCTGTCTCCATCATTATGTCTTCCAGGTATGCTGCGTACAAGGCTACCACCTTATTCCCACTTGGAGGATGAGGCCCTCATCCCATACCTACATGACAATCATGATGTCCTGTTCAGCCATGTGCCACAGGATGCACAGCAGCGGGATGCCCTGTGGAAGGAACTTCGCAGGAGAGTTAATGATGTGGGTGGCCACAACTGCACATACCAGCAGGTGCACAGACACTGTACAGACCTCATTAGATGGGTGAAACAGCATGCAAATGCAATCACCAGGGAACAAGGTGCAACAGGTGGTGGGCCACCAACACAGCCCCCACTCACACGTACCCAGGAGCTACTGGCCAACCTGGGGACACCTGCAGAACAACATCCACAAGCCTTAGCTGATATCGTGGAGGTGGTTTTCTCTCAAGCCTGGAGTTGCCTGATAAGTCACTACTGCACCTATAACAACTATATTCCATATATATTCCATATAGTTACATGTGCCACTGTACAATATGTAATGTAACATCATATGCAAGGCATGTATACACACATGCCGCATACTATAGTATGCTACTCTGTATGCACACATGTGCATACTCCATAGTATAGTCTATTGTACTGGTGTATGTGTTAACATGCACATTGTACCCTGTAGCTATAATTCAGGTGTGGATAATGATCATACTGCTGTTTTACTCCTATTTAGGTACCTCTGGCGTTCCGCTGCGACAGCAGCCCATTGCAAGTGAGACTGTTATTATTTATCAGGCATGTTAATGCGCAGATCTAGCTGCTATGTGGCCATTTACCACATGTACACATAATGTATGGTCCTGTCACAATATACAGGTCGGACCTGCAATGCATCACAATGGCTACCCATGTGCAATGCTTGCAAACTATGTGAAACACTGACATGAAATCTCACAAACTGTCATTGCCAGATGTGTGGACAGCTGTGCATATGATGGTGAAGGTTCTGTTCACTGTAGGGACATGTATTACAGATCAGAACTACACATGTGGGGAATACAAACAGTACTACACAGTGAGCTGGAGTATGGCCAGCCCACAGGATTCACCAGTGTGGATCATAGCCCTGCTAAGAATGTCACACAATGTGATGTGCTATCTGATATGTCCATGACATCTAGTGGGCTGGCTGCAACACTTCATAACTATCCTGAAAAACATATCCCACATACCAAACATACCACCCTTTGTCTGCATAACCCTGTCGTCAGTGGAGCATATGACATCTATGGGTGTATGTCATATGGGACAACACAGATATGTGAAACAGACGCCCGTCACAATCATTTGGCCAACACATGTACACACATGGCCATGCAGGATGGCCAGAGACATGAAGCAACATACACAGTAGACGTGATGTGCTTGTGTGTACATACTGTCATACATTGGCTCCACATGGTCCAACTATAGCCTTTGTGTAATGGTTATATTGCAGATGTGGAACACTAGACATCCTACAGGCCTGTGCACATCTTGTGTAGGCGTGACATCAATCCACCACATAAGATGTGTTGAACATCTTGAGTGTGTCACGACATGACAGCAGTCACCTGTACAGTATCCACATCAGCCATCAGATACAGTACATTCCCCTTGCTGGTGTTGGACATCAGTATCATCCTTGCTCCTCGTGTGTGTGTGTGTGTGTGTGTGTGTGTGTGTGTGTGTGTGTGTGTGTGTGTGTGTGTGTGTGGTACACAGATGTCATGTGGGACATAGTGTACCGTCGAGTTTGCTATGTCTGGCCATAGTTACCAGGCAGCAGCAATATGGTTGCAGATGTGCAGGGGTGTCATCCGTATACCCTTCAGTGACCTGTGTCACACATTCCACATCATGGTTTAGTGTGTATACACCTCAGTGACATGGGTCACATTCCACAGTATATATGTATTGTATCTGAACACAGTCATGGCTATGAACCGTGTCTGTAACTCACACTGTATAGCAATAGAGATGCCTCATGATTCCCTGCAATGGCCATGCACATCAGCTAAATGTGCAGTATATTTAGGGCGGACAGACAACACTGCATTGGGACACCATTACCCCACTGTATATTTAACAGAACACCATTGTGTTAAACATGTATGCATGTCATTGCACACATAAGCAGATCACATCACATGTCATACTACATGTGATTGTCAAGGTCATATGCCACACATCAGGCAGGTGTACTGTTAACCTGTGCTGGTGTACATGGTGTAACACAGGGATGTATGCTAACTACTACTATGATTGTGTAATTTGCATGCCTTCTGCTATGACACCTGCATGCTGTTGTGTGCAACCCAGGGATGTATGATAACTACCACTATTATTGTCTGTGCTGCATGCCGTCTGCCATATCACATGCATGTTGCATGCCTTCTGTCATATCACATGCATGTTGGGTGCCATAGCGTGTGTCTGTGTGTGTGTGTGTGTCTGTGTGTGTGTGTGTGTGTGTGTGTGTGTGTGTGTGTGTGTGTGTGTGTGTGTCTGTGTGTGCGTGTGTCGTGTCTGTGTCTATTGTATAGATTGTAATGTAGAGTTCTTGTCTGCCCCTCACAGGTGATCTAGGTGCGTTCCCCTCCTGCGGTCCATCTGATGTTAGTGTCCCCACAGACTCTAGCAGTGATGATGTAAGTATGATTGAGGCACAGGCAGGGTTGTCAGGGGCTGAATTTATGCCATTGGTTGCCATTCCACCTATATCCCCATCATCCCCACACACAGTTCTCATGCCTACACATACTGCATTAACAGTGGCCATAGAGGAAGGACAGTTGGCATGTGGTAGCTTGGAACAGGAAAGTGTGGGGGCTATGGAAGGTGTGCCTGCACACCATGGTGTCAGCCAACTGACTGGTGATGCCCCACACAGGCACGTGTCCAGTGCTGCTTGTAGGAGGACCTCTGGCCAACATGCCCCTGCAAGACAGATCGCAGCAGCTGGTGTTACCAGATGCATGCTTCAGGCTGTAATGGAGGCACAGGCACGTGCTGAATGGCACAACAGAGAAGATCAGAGGCTTCAGAGGGCTGCTGTCTGTTCTTTAAACAACAACATCCAGGCAATGGTAAATGCTTAGCAGCAGATTGCTGAAGCCTTGGATAGACGATTGGGTGACATGGTTGGAGTCCTTGACCGTGGCATGACAATCCGCGAGCATGAGCTGTCTGTGTTGGGACATCTGGTAGGAGTGAGGCATTGGGCACATGGACGTAGGCCTGTTTCATCACTTGTTTCAGGTCTACGTGAATGAGCTACCTCACATGCCCACTCCCATAGTGGCAGTAACAACAGCAGTGCAGCTGGTGCTGTGCTGTCCACACCATGACATGCACATGGCCCTGGACAGTCCCAACAGAGACATGGTTCCAGTAGACATGTGTCATCAGACAGTACCCAATCTGCACCTCTGCCTGGTAGCACCTGTGCAACCCCTGGCAGGCACAGGTCAAGTGTCCGTGGCCGGATACGGTGAACTGTAAAACCTGGCCTGTACAGTCCACAGCTGTCAATAATACCTGTGTAGGCTAGACACATGCCAAAACTGTATGCATACATACACACACACACCGGAAACATGTAGGGCACCGCAACACACACATGCATAACATCCACACATGCCCAATTGAATCAAAGGCCCTAACCCACACACATGATATCATCCAATGGTGCAGCCTAGGCCTCTGGCAAACATTATCACCCTGTGCATATAATGATGCCTGTGCCGCATCCCTGTCATTCACACCATCGGTGCAGGGACATGCTCATATGGTCTGATGCACAGTGTGAACAGACTAGGAAGATAAGTGTAGATTACAGTTGTTGTGTACTGCTGACAGGCAGCAGACATATCATGTAGTACAGGTGTACAATGCATTTCATACTGTTAACAGTATGTGTCTTGTGTAGCAACAGTAACTGCATGTTGGTCATGATGTTTTGCTTTCCTCTTTCAGGTCTAATTGCATGTGCTGGTGGATGTCAGTGCTGGTGGATGTCAATGTTTGCAGTTAGTGTCCCATAGGTAAATGTGGACTACTCACAGGTATGTACGCAAATACCAGCATGCACCTTGTAGCTTCCACATCACAGTTAGAAAGTCCCACGTTCCAAACACGTCTACAGATCTACTGATCCAAGAGCATGATAGCTGTGTATTAAGCTACTGTGTCTACAGACATGACATCCATACTGGGTGACATCACAGGTACAGTTACATGGAGTGGTGAGGTAATAGAGTGATCTAGCTGATGATGAAGGTAGAGGCCAGTGGGAAGTGTGATGCCTTATTGGGAAACAGTAATACACGTTCCCATGACAGGATGCAAACACACAACTGCACCCGCACACACAGGTTTTGACACACATGTATTCAGTGACACAGTAACACAACCACACTCTCACGGATTCACTGACACAGTAACACACACTCACACACACAGTTGCTACTGTTGAGGTGAGGACCCCTGCCTATGTGCAAATCATCATTACAGTACTGTGAGCCTACATGACGCGCCACAGAGAATACACATGTACAGGTAGTCAGTATGGCCTAAGTTCGAGGACATCGACATGGATAGTAGATTGCATTGCCTGGATGGGGGGAGAGGTCTTATCAGTTCACTATTGTAACATACATCCTCACTCCAAGGACAAGACAGCCATACATACACACACACACACACACACACACACACACACACACACACACACACACACACACACACACACATGCACACACACACTGTGGCATTCACTATTGAATACACCTATGTCACGCACATACAGATACCTCACATGTGTGAGATACACACCCCTGCCTATGTCCTGCTTTCTACATTGTAGTTTGTACAGATGTCTACAACAGTGTACAGGAGAGTGAGTAACAAGTGAGATGTATTCCGCACCATACATGACATATATGGACACACACGCAACCACACATGCCAGTACTGTGAATCAAACACCTGCCTATCTCATGATATGTATGACAGACATACAGCAGTATTGCATGTGTTACAATGTGTACTGACGCTTCCTTTTGCAACTGTGCTGATATATGCACACGGGAGGTCTTAACTGTTACAGGTGTCAAGTGATTTTTCCTTTGGTGTCACCCTGACCACTGTCTATGTTGTGTGTGTTGCCCTTCAATTAATGAAACCTTTGATTACCGGTTACACAGGTTATTGCAGGACTGCTTGTGACACACCTGTGAGCTGTCCTCAGCAAACATCCATCTGAAAAGATGCCCCGCACTTAGTTATGTCCACACATCTGTCCATACCTGAGGTACATCTTTCCGTACTTTCAGCATATCATCATATACAGTTGGCAATGTTGAGGCTGCATTGCAACTGCATGATGTACTAAGACACATGTCACCTGCATACATCAGCAACTGCACACGCATGGTATCTGAACAAACACCACTACATGTACATGTGTGTAGGTCCTACAATCCTGTCATTTGGGCATGTTTGTAGGCATTGCAATTAGTGGACATGTGTAATGACATACATGACACATGGACTGTTATATGATATGATAGGTGTAATGGGTGACCAGTACAGAGAGAATGTTACCTCTGTCAACTTTGATATCACACCTTATGTACTGTTAGCATTCAGCAGCCATGGACTACATTCCATGTGCATGTGTGTAATGGCTGTAGCCACCTGTCTGCACAATGGACAACAACAGCTATGCTATTTACATATATGTTGTATGTGTGTGGCATGTACATATCCAGGGCAGGTACATGTATGTCATATCCAAACATGAGGGTGTTTACTGGTGTACAGCAACAGTCATCTGCTAATGCTGTAAATAACCGAGGGCCCCTGGTATGTGTACAGCTGACCTGGTTACAGACAGTGGTATCATTGCATTGCATAACACATGATGTAACTGTGTCAGTACATGTGTACTCTGCACAGTTGATGTAGAGCTTGGTATAGTCCACTGGTCAAGGGTCACATGGTGGTGTACTATTATATGTCCTACCACATGTATGGATGTGTGTTGGTGGTCCAAGGGCATGGTGGTATCTGAGGGTTACATCCTAGAATGCAGCATTTGACACTGTGTCCTGCACCTGACTCATCTGTGATGCCTTTTGTGGGAGTGCCAGTCAGTACATGTGAGTGGCCTTTATGTATGTGGGGACACCACCACCTGGAGTGGTCCATACCAGTGTTATGGCCCACATGTCTGGTTATGAGGTATATGGTGGTAGTGCTATTGTGCACTACAGAGCCTACAGGCAGGTGTTCCTCACTGCACAGATGTCAGTACTCCCCATTGTTGGATCTGCAGTGAGCAGCTGTGATTACAGATGCTACACATCTAGCACTGGTTAGCATAAGCATACAATGCAGTTGTCCTCTATGTGTCAGGGTGTTATCCTGTGTTTAGGACATTTGCCTTGGAATGCCACTATATGGGTGAATATGACATAGGCATTATCCCCACTCCCTTGAATCATGGATGCATGTGATATGTGGCAAAGACCTGTTTACATTCAGTCATGACATCCCAGAATAACAAGCACCGGACAACCTCGTAATTACAACATGACATTGGCTCATTGTGTTGGACAAGCAGTTGCCACTCCTAGCAAGACATCACTGTGAGTGGTAGTATTGTGCTTGGTATAGAATGGTACATTTAAGGTGACAGACAGCAGCAGATGTTGTGTATAAGACCGGTGTCAGATATATGTAGTGCAGCAATCCTGCTAACAATGACAACTACTAACACCAGAGTCCATTACAATGTGTCCTTTACATCTAACTGTAATAGTATGGCCACTGTGGCCTTCCATGTTTAGAATAAGAGTGCATCCCAGACATCCCTGTGCTACTAAGTGTATGAGCACGCACAGTATAACCTTGTGTATATGGACACATAGTGCATTCCGAACAGCCCTGTGCTACTAAGTGTGTGAGCATGCCCAGTGACACCTTGTGTCGGTTATGTGCCTCAATGTGTATAGGCATGGCCATTGTAACCCTGTATAGGGATAGTAGACATCCATTCCACAGATGGACATACTCCAGGTCAGGATGGATTCCTACTTTAAACACACAGGTTCATAGGTATGTACATCATAACTGCAAGCATCCCTGTTGATGTCCACAATCCTAGAAGGTCATAATGACAGCCTTGAAATGTGTAGTCTGTGTGGAGCGACTGTAACTATGTAGTATTGTAATAGTGATCTGTAGATAGGCAGGTGTTCTGCCTGAGGACTGAATAATGCTTTTAGACTGTTCACACTCCATACCATTCATCCATCCACCTTTGACAAGGCTGATGATGTCATCCACCTAGAAATACACCTCAGGGAGTACTGTAAAGCAGTAATCTCGGTAGCACTTTCTGTAACTGTTTAATGCTGTAGTGTGATAAAGTAGTTAGGTCAGTGTTCTAATCCCAGACTTGCCAAGTGTTTGTGTGTGTGTGTGTGTGTGTGTGTGTGTGTGTGTGTGTGTGTGTGTGTATGTGTCCCCGTCTGCCTGAGAACTGAATAATGCTTTTAGACTGCTCATACTCCATACAATTCCTATACCCACCTTTGGCAAGCCTGATGATGTCACCCACCTAGAAATACACCTCTGGGAGCACTGTAACCCAATAATCTTGGTAGCCCATCCTGCAACTGTGTAATGCTGTAGTGTGATAAAAGTAGTTGGGCTGGTGTTCTAATCCCAAACTTGCCAACTGTGTGTGTGTGTGTGTGTGTGTGTGTGTGTGTGTGTGTGTGTGTGTCTGCCTGAGTGAGACAAGTACAGTGCTTTGTAGAGTATGCACTCTCTGTGCAAATCACATGACCACCTTTGTCAATCCTGCTGTTGTCACCCACCTAGGTATATACCTGTAGGTGTGCTGTAACCGGTATTCACCGTAGCACGTGCCCTAAAAGCATATTGTTGCAGTGTGATATGGTAGGTAGGGGTTCATATACAGGACATGGCAAGTGTGTTTGTTTGTCTGTCAGAGCTTGTGTTGAAGTGGCTGTGAGTGTTTAACCACTGGACATGTTAGGGAGCAGATTTTGTAGTTTTCCTATATGGTGTCTGTCTTATGACACATTGGCCACCTCACAAGGAGTACAGCTGTCAGTCAGTCACGGGACTGTGTTGCAAGCCATACCCCTGCATCTGGCAAAAGGTCTGGTGAACAAAGTATGCAACCCTACTAGTACCCGGTATATGTCCTGCACCCATGTGCCATGCACAAACACACCTGCCTAGGATATCCTGCTATGTTGCTAGTACCATGCACATTGATGACAGATAGTAGGCATGGTGTGAATGCAGTGGGCTGCAGAGGACATGGCACCCTGTACAGCAGTACAATAGGCATATATTTTCGGACATTGTGCCTTCACTATGTTCCCCACTGGATGCCTGCAACATATGTGGTGCCATCAAATGTGATCCACAGAGATCATACAATGCCATACACATGTGCCCTGTATGGACCAATGCCACTGACACCAGGGAATACCTGTATCATACTACCAATGCAGGTGCAGGGTCGACCTGTTTCGCTACACCAGGCCAGTATTGGCATATCGGGGATAACAGTCTGTGTACAAAACATGTGCCTGCCAAACCAGGTACACCTGTACATATCACTGTACAGTATTGTGGAACATGCACATCCCAGGCAATGTCCATGTGAAGGACTATCAAACACAGACATGGCATGCATTGCAAAGCTATGGCCATACACATTGGTAAACAGGATGTCAGGGCAGATCATGCAGTACCCATCTGTGTGGGACATTGTAGACACTACATCCCTGTACCGCACTGCACACCATTGTCAAGTGATGCGATGCCAAGGATTACTCCTCACCTAGCCTTGTACAGCCATCTTGCACAGCCAACCACTACACATCCATGAAGCAATGCATACATGCATGTCATTACTGGCACCTTGTGTCTGCATGTGGGTTATGATGCTGCCAACCACAGTCACTTCCAGTATAACCCTCATTGGCATACCAACAGATGTCAAACACTTTCACATGCCCTAGCCCATAGAACGTCCAGATATCCCCTGTGGTGCATGTAGTCCTGTGCATTACTGCAGTGTGGCAAACTAAGTAGTTAGGTTGTGTATTTGTGGCCCTGGTAAAGAGTGTCAATGCGAGTCCAGTAGAGAGTGTGGTTGTGGTGACAATGGCATCCGTTTATGTGAACAGCCATGTGTGCCACACCTAATGTATGTCTACTATATCTCTGTTGCAGATGTTACTCACCTACACATATATATGTTCTTACAGCACAGCAACATGTCGCCTTTGTGGCACATGTAGCAACGTCATGCATATGTAATAGTAATGACTAGTCAGTCAGGGGTTTGACTCCTGTACTGTTTGGTGTGTGGCAGACAATGCTTAAGGTTAAGTTTCCAAGCCCTTCTCTGGTGTATTTTGCCTGTCCCACCCACACACTCTCTGGTGGATGTAGAGGTGTACACCTGCTCAGCAGCAGCATGTGTATTGTAAGTGATGAACATGATCAGGTGATGGCCTGTGCACCTATTGCAGTCCTCCTCTAGCTTATTGTATGTGGAACATCTGTGATGGTGTTCCCATAGCCATTCGCATGATAAATACAGTACACTATCTAGGAAAAACATGTTGGTATTTGGCCATGAAATTCGCTGTGAGTGGTACCTGGATGTGGTGCTCTGAAACGGCATCACAGATGATATCTGGATGTACCTTAAACATCATACACAGTGGGAAATAGCCTAAAGACAGGAGAGTGATGTGCCACACATGACTACAGCATGTAAGTGTAGCTATGCTGCATTGAGACTACTGCCTGTTTAACATGTTGTGTGCGGTAATGGCTATTCTGCATGTTTTAATACAGACATGACAGCACTCTGTTCATAAGGGACCCCCATCTGTAGGGCCATCTGTGAACTGGTCAGTGTGTGGAACCATTTGTTTCCTGTGTTACACACTGAACACACATCTGTGCACAGCAGGAGCATAGTGAGGATTGCAGACAGTACATGATGATAGGGATGTGTTATTGCCATCGCATCCCTGACTGGACATATGTCACATGAAACAGTGGTATGACAGACACTGTCTGAGGTTCCCAGTGACAAGCCAATAATGGGCAACTGTTCATAGCTGCGGTCACATGTCTACTACACATTGTACAGATGGCATGCAGTATATATGCATGTGTTGTGCTCCCTCTGCAAATGTATACCATCTGGGGTTATGTGCTACTAAGTGTATGAGCACGCACAGTATAACCTTGTGTATATGGACACATAGTGCATTCCGAACAGCCCTGTGCTACTAAGTGTGTGAGCATGCCCAGTGACACCTTGTGTCGGTTATGTGCCTCAATGTGTATAGGCATGGCCATTGTAACCCTGTATAGGGATAGTAGACATCCATTCCACAGATGGACATACTCCAGGTCAGGATGGATTCCTACTTTAAACACACAGGTTCATAGGTATGTACATCATAACTGCAAGCATCCCTGTTGATGTCCACAATCCTAGAAGGTCATAATGACAGCCTTGAAATGTGTAGTCTGTGTGGAGCGACTCGTAACTATGTAGTATTGTAATAGTGATCTGTAGATAGGCAGGTGTTCTGCCTGAGGACTGAATAATGCTTTTAGACTGTTCACACTCCATACCATTCATCCATCCACCTTTGACAAGGCTGATGATGTCATCCACCTAGAAATACACCTCAGGGAGTACTGTAAAGCAGTAATCTCGGTAGCACTTTCTGTAACTGTTTAATGCTGTAGTGTGATAAAGTAGTTAGGTCAGTGTTCTAATCCCAGACTTGCCAAGTGTTTGTGTGTGTGTGTGTGTGTGTGTGTGTGTGTGTGTGTGTGTGTGTGTGTGTATGTGTCCCCGTCTGCCTGAGAACTGAATAATGCTTTTAGACTGCTCATACTCCATACAATTCCTATACCCACCTTTGGCAAGCCTGATGATGTCACCCACCTAGAAATACACCTCTGGGAGCACTGTAACCCAATAATCTTGGTAGCCCATCCTGCAACTGTGTAATGCTGTAGTGTGATAAAAGTAGTTGGGCTGGTGTTCTAATCCCAAACTTGCCAACTGTGTGTGTGTGTGTGTGTGTGTGTGTGTGTGTGTGTGTGTGTGTCTGCCTGAGTGAGACAAGTACAGTGCTTTGTAGAGTATGCACTCTCTGTGCAAATCACATGACCACCTTTGTCAATCCTGCTGTTGTCACCCACCTAGGTATATACCTGTAGGTGTGCTGTAACCCGGTATTCACCGTAGCACGTGCCCTAAAAGCATATTGTTGCAGTGTGATATGGTAGGTAGGGGTTCATATACAGGACATGGCAAGTGTGTTTGTTTGTCTGTCAGAGCTTGTGTTGAAGTGGCTGTGAGTGTTTAACCACTGGACATGTTAGGGAGCAGATTTTGTAGTTTTCCTATATGGTGTCTGTCTTATGACACATTGGCCACCTCACAAGGAGTACAGCTGTCAGTCAGTCACGGGACTGTGTTGCAAGCCATACCCCTGCATCTGGCAAAAGGTCTGGTGAACAAAGTATGCAACCCTACTAGTACCCGGTATATGTCCTGCACCCATGTGCCATGCACAAACACACCTGCCTAGGATATCCTGCTATGTTGCTAGTACCATGCACATTGATGACAGATAGTAGGCATGGTGTGAATGCAGTGGGCTGCAGAGGACATGGCACCCTGTACAGCAGTACAATAGGCATATATTTTCGGACATTGTGCCTTCACTATGTTCCCCACTGGATGCCTGCAACATATGTGGTGCCATCAAATGTGATCCACAGAGATCATACAATGCCATACACATGTGCCCTGTATGGACCAATGCCACTGACACCAGGGAATACCTGTATCATACTACCAATGCAGGTGCAGGGTCGACCTGTTTCGCTACACCAGGCCAGTATTGGCATATCGGGGGATAACAGTCTGTGTACAAAACATGTGCCTGCCAAACCAGGTACACCTGTACATATCACTGTACAGTATTGTGGAACATGCACATCCCAGGCAATGTCCATGTGAAGGACTATCAAACACAGACATGGCATGCATTGCAAAGCTATGGCCATACACATTGGTAAACAGGATGTCAGGGCAGATCATGCAGTACCCATCTGTGTGGGACATTGTAGACACTACATCCCTGTACCGCACTGCACACCATTGTCGAGTGATGCGATGCCAAGGATTACCCCTCACCCAGCCTTGTACAGCCATCTTGCACAGCCAACCACTACACATCCATGAAGCAATGCATACATGCATGTCATTACTGGCACCTTGTGTCTGCATGTGGGTTATGATGCTGCCAACCACAGTCACTTCCAGTATAACCCTCATTGGCATACCAACAGATGTCAAACACTTTCACATGCCCTAGCCCATAGAACGTCCAGATATCCCCTGTGGTGCATGTAGTCCTGTGCATTACTGCAGTGTGGCAAACTAAGTAGTTAGGTTGTGTATTTGTGGCCCTGGTAAAGAGTGTCAATGCGAGTCCAGTAGAGAGTGTGGTTGTGGTGACAATGGCATCCGTTTATGTGAACAGCCATGTGTGCCACACCTAATGTATGTCTACTATATCTCTGTTGCAGATGTTACTCACCTACACATATATATGTTCTTACAGCACAGCAACATGTCGCCTTTGTGGCACATGTAGCAACGTCATGCATATGTAATAGTAATGACTAGTCAGTCAGGGTTTGACTCCTGTACTGTTTGGTGTGTGGCAGACAATGCTTAAGGTTAAGTTTCCAAGCCCTTCTCTGGTGTATTTTGCCTGTCCCACCCACACACTCTCTGGTGGATGTAGAGGTGTACACCTGCTCAGCAGCAGCATGTGTATTGTAAGTGATGAACATGATCAGGTGATGGCCTGTGCACCTATTGCAGTCCTCCTCTAGCTTATTGTATGTGGAACATCTGTGATGGTGTTCCCATAGCCATTCGCATGATAAATACAGTACACTATCTAGGAAAAACATGTTGGTATTTGGCCATGAAATTCGCTGTGAGTGGTACCTGGATGTGGTGCTCTGAAACGGCATCACAGATGATATCTGGATGTACCTTAAACATCATACACAGTGGGAAATAGCCTAAAGACAGGAGAGTGATGTGCCACACATGACTACAGCATGTAAGTGTAGCTATGCTGCATTGAGACTACTGCCTGTTTAACATGTTGTGTGCGGTAATGGCTATTCTGCATGTTTTAATACAGACATGACAGCACTCTGTTCATAAGGGACCCCCATCTGTAGGGCCATCTGTGAACTGATCAGTGTGTGGAACCATTTGTTTCCTGTGTTACACACTGAACACACATCTGTGCACAGCAGGAGCATAGTGAGGATTGCAGACAGTACATGATGATAGGGATGTGTTATTGCCATCGCATCCCTGACTGGACATATGTCACATGAAACAGTGGTATGACAGACACTGTCTGAGGTTCCCAGTGACAAGCCAATAATGGGCAACTGTTCATAGCTGCGGTCACATGTCTACTACACATTGTACAGATGGCATGCAGTATATATGCATGTGTTGTGCTCCCTCTGCAAATGTATACCATCTGTTGTGTTGGGTTGATGGTGATATCTATGCATACTGTTTTAGGTAATCATGTACGCTGTTGTCTGTCACTAAGTCATATGTGGGTTTAAACTGCAACACCATAGACTGAATGGGTTGGGAGGTCCAGCAGAACCTCCTGCTTGTCCCACTTCAGCTGACCATGGCACCCGGCACAAGCACATCTGGGGCCCAGCCTTGGATATCAACCTCTGTTGGCTCTGCACCACCTTCTGGTAGTACCACCACTGAGGATGGGGCATGTCCCCTCTGGGAGCAGGACCAGACAGGTACATGTCTGCTGTCATGCAGTCCCGGACGTGTTGCGTTGGGGGCTCACTAAGGGGTTCTAAGGCCAGATATGCAAGCTCAAGGGCAGAGTGTCACATTTACAGGGTGATGTTGCCCCTCCTGGACAGCCTCCAGCACTGCCTCCTTTGCAGCTGTTTAGGTGCAGTGGCGGCTGTCCATGGCTGGGGACCTCTGTCCCACTGTTCCCATGGGCTTGTGAATGCTGAACACTCATCCCCGTCTGAGGTGTATACCCCCACATGTGTCATATACCAACCCTGTATGCTGTCTTGTCTGTGATCCTACCCTACCTATCCTCCATGGCCATACCTACACTCCTTCCCCCACATCTGACCCTCACCCTTTGGAAACATAAGGCCAATCGGCTCCTAGGACAACATCTGCCCTATACATAGCTGTCCATTTCACACACATGCCCACTGGACAAATGTAACCCTTGTAATATGCATCACAACATACTCCTGTTATCCTCACCCCTGTCCCTCAGGCGCACGATCCTGGTATGCACATCACTCCAAAATGCTCCAGGTACACGTGATGAGGATGACCCCATTGTACACACAACACTACAGGTCCCTCTATGGTTACCCCATTTACCTTTATCATGATGATGATGTTGCACACAGCACCTTGCAAGAGTACTGTTCAGACATAATGATTGGACAGGTACTGTTGTGTTAATGTACATTACATGCACAGAGTGATGTATACAGCCAATGTACAACTGTTTGCGTGTATGAATGACACATGTCTGTCTGAGGGAGTCTTGAGATTACATAGAACAACACCACTACATAATACAGGCATCACTGGTGTTTCCCGTTTCATTCAATTGTAATGCTTTGTTGCCACATGGTATGTTCCTAATATATCTCTATATATGCATGTACCTATATGCTGGACATAAACACTCACATATACATCTACATAATGGGATACATTCCTATACTGTTGAATGACTGCACTGTATAGTATGTTTGTGGTACTGTCCGTTGTCTGTATATCTGCCATGGCGTATTAGTAAATTACATTAGCTGTGTGTGCAGGGTCCTGGTTCCGAGCCTTGCAGAAGATGTTTATTTGGTTGCAGGACAGAACAAGGCCATTGGATACGGAGGGAGTAAGGCACATTAAAGCAGTTGTGAGCAGATGTGCGTGGGTTTGCACGGTGTTAAGCAATTCTAACCTTTGGTTACAGCTTCTTATACTCAGTTAGCCTCTACATTGCTTTACCAGTGCAATACTCGCATACTGGTAGCCAAACAGGCTTACACCCGCTTGCTCCCATATTTGCAAATGCACCAACATTGGTGCTTGCATCTGACACTCACACCCCTGGGTGGAAGCAAGGACCACAATATTACCTTGTGATGCCTATTACATCGGATTACATGCCTACAGCATCGGGAATAAAGAAAGCGTACCTCCTATCGCTAAAGTACAGCTATCAATAACAAGTAAAAACAATATTAAAACTGAAACGCTGTACAACAATGGCCAATGAGGTATAGTTCTCTTGGAGAATAGGTAGTGTGGTTAAATGATATACTATAGCAAAATGATGGCTCCAAAGTATCCAGTCTTATGATGGCTCCAAAGTATCCAAAGTGGATACTTTGTATATCAGACTAAAAAGACTGAATACTTTGGAGCCATCATAAGACTGGATACTTTGGAGCCATCATTTCGCTATAGTATAACTGTATTCACAGCGTGAATATCTTGTAAGTGAATTTAATTGAAGTACTGGAAATTTATGCAAGTTTTTTGTTATATATGTTGCACCATTAAAAGTTTTATATCATTTAACCACATTACCTATTCTCCAAGAGAACTTTACTTCATTGGCCATTGTTGTACAGCGTTTCATTTTGAATACAATATCGGGAATGGCTGCCCATTAGGCGACAGCATGCCATTCAACTGTATGGAATCGGCAGCCTGTCCAGTGATTTAATCATATTTGTGTGTTCCTCTTACAATCTGCTCCCATCTGGCTGATACATGGGAACTGAGACTCTTCAATACAGACAAGTAACTGGGTTTTGGGACCAACATCCGTCAGCTGAGTCATGCTACCACATACCTATTATAGGGTTGCCACCTTTTCAATTGCCCAAGGTGGGACTTTAGGGTTAACACCTGTCCCACTTTGCGAGGGACATTCCCTCTTTAGGCAGTTGTGTCCTGCGAAAAAAATAAAAAAATAGCAAATGTCTTGAGATTTCAGGACAAAAATATTTCCTAAGTTTTCTTTAATAGTTGCATAAAACAGTTATTTTATATATGAAACTTCTATATGTTATGTGAAGTAGCATAAGCAATTCAAATGTTACTAGAATAAGCTTTTATTTGTGCAAAAAAGTAAAGTTCTGTATTATGCATGGCCGTAGGTATGTTTTGTCCTGGAAAATCTGACATTTCTACAGAACATGTCCCACTCTGGGCATTTGAAAAGGTGGCAACCCTATGGGACCTTTATGTAGAGACGTCAGATTTTGCAGGGCAAAACATACCCACAGCCAATACAAAGGAATGTACTTCAATGTTTTGCCTAAATAAAAGCTTATTCTTGTAGCATTATAGTTGCTTATACTGTTTCTTATAACATTTAGGTGTTTCAGATGCAAAATAATTATTTTATGCAACTACTACAGACAATATAGGAAATCTTTGTCCTAAAATCTCAGGACATTTGCCATAAATTCAATTATTTTGCAGGACACAACTGCCCAAAGGGGAGTGTCCCTCACAAAGGTAGAAAAGTGGTAACCCCAACCTATTATTCTATCATCTTTCTAAGGTAGTTGGCGGAATATGCGCTTTCTGTCACTATCAGACCTCTCATATGAATAGGGAAGAATGAACACTGAATCAGGGACACTGCATAACAACCTCAGGGACACATTTAGAGGTTTGGTGCTATTAACCTGACACATTGACAGACCCAGAGCATATGTATTCATACACATTGTCTGCGTTACATGCTGTGTATGACTCTTACATGTTATCATTATTCATTATGAGTATTCTACCACCTTTCCTCCTAATATCACTAGTTCTAGGAGGGTTTAGGTGAGATAGAGTTAGATTCTGAGTCGTAATCACGGATGTCCCTGGTAATCAGGAACAGTTGTCCTTATGTGTTCCCCAATGGTTTACAGACTATCCAGTAGATGTGATCTTAGGGTTTGAGAGGTATGGGCATCTGCTATACCCACATCGGAAAATTACTTACCTCCATGGGGTGGTCCTAATACGGCTCTGCCAGCCAACACCTGCATGCCTAGGCCCATAATCACATACTCATAGTTCCCCTACCTACCACTCCTCTACAGCACTCATCCTTACTGTGAGCGCAGGTGGGGTATAAACACACCACTACACACTGTCCACTCTCCCCATGTTGGGACACATGTCATACGTTGTGTCGACCCATGTGTTATCAGGCTTGCACAACCTACTGGCCCGTGTACATCTACAGCCCGGTCACATCAATCATTACAGGGCCTGGCTCGAATCACTAATTTTTGGTGTCCCACAAGGGACATCGATGTCCATGTTTCAAGTGTAGACGTTGCAGATCTCTCCCACTGGTAGTTTCCTGACGTTGGTCTGGGAAGCAGTGGTGTATTTACCTTTATTGCGTGTCTGTATGTCTCACCGGCCTAGCGGTGGGGGGGGTACACATTTGTTTATTGGACCTCCCACCAACATATGCCCGGCCTGTGAACATATGTTACCCGTAACTGCTGTATCATATCCTAGGTATATACATGTGTATATTTACTGTAACATACATATATATATATATATATATATATATATATATATATATATATATATATATATATATATATATATATATATATATATATATATATATATATATATATACATATATATATATATATATATTTACATTAATATATACAGATATATCTGCATATGTATGCATACATGTATATTCGTATCTTGCTGTCTATATATATATATATATATATATATATATATATATTTGTAAATATATATATATATATATATATATATATATATATATATATATATATAAAATCTAACGACATATGGGTCTATGGTTGTCTGCATATGTATAGATTCATATGTGGGTATGTATCTGTATTCTTTCTCTGTATGTATACATTCGTACCACGGCGAGGGAGAAGCATATCTCTGTCTCGCTATGGGTACATATACACACACATAGCTCTATTTATATATGTCTACATCTGGTTATTCCGTTCCATGCCATATAGATTACACTTTGCTTTAGTGGGTCTTGCAGTGGGTGTGGCTGTTCGTTGGGCGACGCCTCTGCCCAATGAACACATTCGCTTGCATCCCTAGGGCTGTACATGTTGGCCAACATCAGCCAACACCTGTACACCTAGACCCATAAGTAGCTACCCATAGTTCCCCCACCCTCGCCTCAACAGCACCCATCCTTACTCTGGGACCTGTCGGTTCTGGGCACACCACTACACGCTGCCCACTCTCCACTTCATGTGACCCATTTCATACAATTGTCTAGGCCTATGGGTAATCAGGGTTACCCACCCTTGTATTCTGAGTCTGTATACACCATGGACAAAATGGACGATCTATTACATTCATATAGTTTGGCCAATTTTTGGGGTGTCCCGCAAGGGACGCTCCAGTATGTGTTCCATGATTAGAATCTACGGGTGCACTGTGTCCCCCCCCCCGGTTATATCCTGCCTGTGGTCTGGGGAGCAGTGGACACTTTACATTGATTGCATGTATAGTTCCCGTGTCCGGCTGTAGGGGGGGGGTGGAAGGGCATGCTGCATGTGTCATGTGTCTTGCTTGGGCTCCTCACTTCCATTGCCATAGCCTGTGAACATATGTCAATCCTGAGTGCTTTTTCCTATCATAGCTGTATATCTCTATATATCTATGCACACACACACACACACACACACACACACACACACACACACACACACATATAGATATTTATGCATTTATATATGTACGTATATGTGCATATATATATATATATATATATATATATATATATATATATATATATATATATATATATATATATGTCTATACATATATATATATATATATATATATATATATATATATATATATACATATATATATATATATATATATATATATATATA
Source organism: Protopterus annectens (assembly GCF_019279795.1). Lineage (NCBI taxonomy): Eukaryota > Metazoa > Chordata > Ceratodontiformes > Protopteridae > Protopterus > Protopterus annectens. Next base: position 308,951,143 of record NC_056741.1, on the reverse strand, counting down.
TATATATATATATATATATATATATATCTGTGTGTAAACCAATACATTCCCCCCGCATACGCACTTACACATGCGTAATGGTGTTTATATATGCTTCACCAGCATACTAGTGCCTTATTCATTATGACACCGACACTTCACTCCAGTTATCTTGTAATCAGTATTTAGCATGTTATACAGCAGACAGATGTCACAATATGTTCATGTACGGATTACCAATGGTAATTGGAATGTGATACAGTGTGATTCGGTACGAGAATGTCTGTTCGTTAGGGGGTTGCTCTAACAAATGCACTATTGCTGTGCCGCTCCATATGCATATATACCCATATACCCATGGCTCCTGGTTCCCCAAACACACCCCAATGCCTCCCTAGCACTGCTGTCATCCATTCTCCTGTCGGATTCACAGTGTATCAACACCACGACACACTGGCCACCCCCTACTCCTATAGAGCCATCCCATCGGTTTACTTGCTCCACGTATCCTCCGACCTCCCATACGTTTAGTCCACGAACATTAGTCGACCAAAGGAATACATTTTGCTATTATTGGGCTGACCCACATGGGACATGCAAGTGTTTATGGCAGGATTAGACTCTATACTTTATTACATCTTTACTCCTGTTAACATGACACTACAATTCATTAATAAGTATGACTATGCGGTATCGCACACGTTACACATGGGAGCCTAATTATGTACGTGTTCAGCGTATTTCTTTTACAATTAGACTGGTTTAGTACTTGGCGCTACCATAGCGGGCAGATCACAGGAATGATTCCATGTGTGGGGAAGCCCTCACATTGGATTATCGTCAGCACAGCACTGACTTTGGACACTGTACATGCCTCTGCATTCTAGCAGTTTTGTCCTGTCCCTCTTCTGCACAGTCTATTATTCCATCTACTGTCGATGTTTGTATGTGCACATTCCTATTATTTATGTCTACAAATGGAATGCATGTGTTACAGAGAATGTACTTCTACATATTGTTGTCTGCATGTGTGTATGCATATATACCTATTATGAACTCGCTGACCTCCATGGGGCGGTCCAATTAGAACCGGGCCATCCAACCCTGGCACACCTGGATCCATAATTTCATACACATAGTTCCTCTACCCCCACCCGTGTTGAAGTTACATGCATAACTTCCATTATCCACTTGTTATCGCAGCCATGACACACCTCTACATATTGCCCTCTCCAGAGCGTTAGGGGCCCTACACATATGTTGTCCCACCTCGTGTATTCACAGGCTCTCCCGCCATGTAATCTTTGAACATACCTTCCCTTCCTGGGGTTATGGATTACGCGTTTATATCACGTTATCGAAAGATGAAAACAGCGAACGCTATTTCATCGAACCTAAAATATCTAAACCACATAATATCGAACATTCAGAACAACAAATTTTTTCCTTGGGAAAAAAATTCGCTATTCCGAAACACATACACACAAAACAAGCGCACCTAAAAAACATCAATGCACACACATACACTTATAATCCTACAACTAACCCTACACTAAACTATACAGACACTACTATCTATCCACTTACCTTAACCCAAACCCTAACCCTAAGGTCCGTCACTATCGCACACTCACCTAAACTGTGCCCTAACCCTAAGTCACTTAACCCGCCCCTTACCCTAATTCACCTAACCCGCGCCCTAACCCTAACTCACTTAACCCACCCCTAACCCTAACTCACCTAACCTGCATCCTAATCCTAACAACCACACAATTGCACACTTACCTGAACCCGACCCGTAAATCTCCACCACAACACTGAAAATAGCGAAGCCACAAAACCGACCAACCAAATTCTTTCCCTAGGAAAGAATTCGATGTTCTGCAGCTTCGCTATTTTTAGCGTTCACTCAAAACGGGTCAATATTAGAACATTCAAAGTTTTAAAACTTCGATGTTCTGATATAGACCTTGGATTACGGTCATTTGCACTTTACAATTTTTGGTAGTCCCAGCATGGACTACTTTATAAATATATATATATATATATATATATATATATATATATATATATATATATATATATATATATATATATATATATTACATCTGTACATACGTATATACATTTCCTATGCTGGGTGCTGCTTACACCCGTGCAAGCACACTCACATATGCTTACTGTGTGTTACATATGTTTACTGACGCTTATTTGTGCTTATTATTCATTATGACAGTACCACTTTGATTGACAGGATCTGGTTAATAGTCCCATGCGATACTCACATTCACTTTTACATGTTTTAATGTCAGCTTTACAGCAGAAGGACATTCATTCCACAAGGAAAATGATATGTGCTATAGTCGAACTTGAACCATGAATGCCTGTTCGTTAGGCGGCTGCTCTAACCACTACACTATTGGTGTTCTGCTTCATTTATATGTATACCCAATGGTTCATAGTTACCCAAACACATGCCTCAACACTTCACTAACACAGCAGGCATCCATTTTCCTGTTGGGAAAACCACACTACTACTCATGCACCATCCCCTACTGCTCTAGACACATCCCGCATGTTGGCTCACTCCAAGAATATGCAGACATCCCAAGCTTATAGTCCTGGGATAATACGCTCATATAATGGTCAGGGTGTTCAATTAGACTTCTGGTTTTCGGCTCGTCTGACTGTTGACTGGGACTGCACTGTACCTGTTTGAAAGTCAGACTTGGCACGGGGACATAGTTAGTTCCACTTTTAGCATCCTACCTGTGGTTGGAGATGCAGGAGGTTTTGTCACTTCTGGTCAACTTGATATGACAGCACTAAATATTATGGGGGATTCCGCTGCTGTTTCCCTTCACATTTGTTATGACTGCTATATTGTGAACATTTTATATATATATATATATATATATATATATATATATATATATATATATATATATATATGTATATCTGTCTGTACATACACATGCATATACACCTACATGCTTATTTACATTTTCCATACTGTTGAATGACCGCCACTTACCGTCGCGCATACATGCATACCCGCTTACGTCTGCTTTAAAGCACCTTAATCACCCTATATCCTACTGCCATTATTGTGGCCATCATATAAAATTAGCCCTTGCATGGCTTGGACCCAGGAACAGGAACACCATAGTCACTGGTTTTACCACTAAACCATCCGTGATACATTCTCTATGGATGGTAATTAGGATATATGACTTTACTACAGCCATTCCACAGTACTGGCAACGAATGTGACAGTCAGGTGGTGTACATATGTATAGTACATGTTACTATTCATATGTTTCTGAGACACATATGTATACATTTGCAAGTATACATATTTATGAATTGGACACATACTTGACAACTACTTATATGCATGTATGTGTGATGTGTAGCTACGCTAATATAAGTATGTACGTTTATAGATATATGACTACATATCTGGAGTTATACATGGCCATGTATATGAATGACCGCATATGGGAGATACCTGTACCGTTTGTATACAGGGGTTGTGTGCATCATTACGATGAGGAACCTGGACGGGGTATACAATTTGTGGACATGTACTATTTGGAAGATGGCTATGGGGATGCTTCATGTGAACATGTGAATGGTATATATTCCCGATAATGCACGTGGGGAGACGTGCATCACGGTCAGGTGTTTAACCCCAGGTCATAGGTTCTGCAGGACCGGCTGGAGGCTGACCAGGATTGTGGACAACTACTGTTTATACAACTTGTGTCCAGATGTCTATTGGACTAGACATCGTGTCGTGCCACCAAGTCTAATCTTTAGAACAGATACTTATCCCATGAGGGATAGCCAAAATTTTGGGGACCAATGATGGGCATGGGGTTTTAAATGTCATTTGTTTGAGGTACGGGGACTCAATATTCAGCTACATGCCTTTGTGTTTACTTTTTATTTTGGTGTTTGCAAAACTGTCTTGTATACTTTGCATACATTTCAGTATCTACAGACACTGACAGGAGTGATTATTATTAGAGGCAGGCTGTATTAGTCAGTATTTTAGGTTGCGCATCTGCAGCCGACATGTTCATGCCTCCGTGCAGCACTTAGACATGCCCCCTGCACTCGCACACATTTCCTATGCACATGGACATTGCGGCAGCGCGCCTTCATTAATATGCATGTGGTGCTACTGAGCCATCTCTACGCCGCACAGTTGGCGCAAGGCTAATGCCGTCCTTGCATCAAGCTTCATGAATCCTGGGGATTATCTATAAAGACCGCATACACTTCCCACTGTGTCAAAACCAGATTGGCATAGTTGTTGGTACAGGCCATCTCCATTGCTACCCCAAGTTTCTGCAGATAATACTTTCCCTCAAAGATAAACACAATGTGCTCAAGTGTTAATTCCTAAAGAGAGCAAATTATAGTAATAGTACTATGTGAATAACTACTATGATGTGTCAAAAACAATCTTAGCAAGTTAACACCTTCTACATTGGATATAACTGTAAACAGCATCTGAACATCCAACAAGGTGCAACCAGAAACACTAAATCCTGCCACGCTATCATATAGTGCACTGAGGAAATGTTCAGTATCCTTTAAAACTACTGGTGCTAGAACTAATAAAGGTTTCAGCTTACTCTCAGCATATAATGAAAGGGGCTCCATTAGTCAGCCATGTCTGGAAACTATGGGGTGCATAGGTGGTCTTCTGAAATCCATGTGGATTTTGGGCAAACCATGTATAACTGTTATCACAGGTTTGTCAACCAGAAGGTGTCCCATAATCAATGGCAGGATTTTTGCCAGGTCAGAAATGTAATATTCCACAGATGGCAACATTTGATGCATCTCTGATGGTTGTTAATGGTAGGAATATTAATAGTAAAGTTATTTTTGTTGAAAGATTTGCTATGTTCCCACAAGACCAATGTTCATTTTTATGAAACATGGTTAAAGAACAATGACTAGAAACCACTTCTGTCAGGGAATAAATGTTTCTACTGTAACAGACATTCTAACAAAATATCTGGTAGAGGTGTTAAGATAGGTATTAAAGATTATGATCATTACAAAGTAGTTGCTGCACACTAGAAGTGTTGGAATCGACTGTATTCTTCAAGTTCACATCATCCTGTGAAAATAAGTCCTGGGTTGAACTCATTCCTGCAGCCATGTGGTCTATTAACAAACAAACTGACAAACTGACAAAGAGAATAAACTGCAAAATACGGAAAAAAGGCCACAAGCAGCAGGATAAATCCAACAAGATACCAGGTTTATTCCAAGACAAAAAACAATAAAAGTTAGCGCTTTCATCTTGTTTCAATGAGCAAGACTTCTTCAGACTAACCAGAATCAGTACTGATTTATACAATTACTTAACTTGTCTAGCCTCCCGCATACCAATCATCTTTGGGATCCCGAAGGTTCACAAGAATATAGAGGGCCCCCCTTTACGACCAATTGTTAACGGGAGGGATTCAATCACGTATCCACTAACCATGTATGTTAACACTATTTTAAAGAAACTTGTTGAGCAAGTAGAACCCATATACAAAGATTCTTGGTCCTTTTTAAAAAACATCAATGGCCTAGAGTACAAAGGTGATGTAGTATTTCTGACCATTGATGTTAAGGACCTATACACGGTCATCCCCACTGACATAGGCATCGATTGGTTAGTTAGCTTTATGCTTGAGAAGGGATGTGCAGCAAGGGAAATTGAGTTGATTCAAAAATTCCTAGACCTAATCTTACCTAATAACTATTTTATGTTTGATGAGAGATATTTTTTTACAAAAATCAGGTGTTGCTATGGGCTCCCCATGTGAGGCAAGCTTTGCCAACATAGTGATGGCCCACTGGGAGCAGCAATACATTTTCAATAATAACACATTCAGTAAGAATATAGCTTACTACACCAGATATTTAGATGACATGTTTATTATTTTTGAAGGAAACCCTGATACCATTCAGACTTTCATGGAATACTTAAATAACACAACACAATTTGGGTCTTTCACTCATAATTCAGGAACTGATAACATAGTGTATCTAGATGTTGATCTTTATAAGGACAGGAGGAGTAAGGCTTTTAAAGCCAGAATTCATAGAAAACATACTTATTCTAACTCATTCCTCCATTTCACTAGCTGCCACCCCTATCAGCAAAAGAGATCCCTCGTGAAAGGCCAACTGGTCAGAGCGGCCCGTATGTTCTCTGACAATGATGACTTCAAGTTAGAATGCCAAACATTATGCAACATGTTTTTGAAACGAGGGTACCCCCAATCATTATTAGAAGAACTGATAGGGGAGGTACAATATAAGAGGAATAGTGGAATTTTTAATCCCATTCTATCAATAAACCTTGACATTAGTACCAACAACTGGCCTAATAAGGAACAAAACCAACCCGATATGCTGAACCCATTCAAAATAACTTTCATTACCACTTTCAGTATAGATGCCTATGAGATATGTCAAATTTTATACAAGAATTGGAGTTTGTTAACCTCAGATGAACAGCTGGGTGGTATGGTTGGAATTAAGCCCACTATTGTTTTTAGAAAGGACTGAATTTTAAGAATTTATTGGAAAGAAATAGAACTCCGCAGGTGAGGGCACTGGGCATGTGCACATGTGAAAGCTGCAATTATTGCAGGCACATGGAGGTTGGCAATTCCTTTACCATCAGGAACAAAAGATACAGAATTAATAAAAGATTCAGCTGTAGTACTAAGGGTGTTGTTTATTTGGCAAGCTGCAAATTATGTTCATGTTTTTATATTGGCAAGACCGATCGTTATTCTAGGGACAGAGTCTACCAGCTTTTATATAGCATCAAGAAATCCAAACTAGAAAATGCACTGGCTAAACACATTCATGAAAACTCTCAACACAGCTTCACTTTTACAGTCATTGACCGAGTGGAATGTGACCTCAGTGGGGGGGGGGTCCTCATTCTTTGAAACTAGAATTGCGTGAGTTACTATGGCAGATAAAAGTGAATGCTTACAACCCTCCAGGTTTAAATGACCTATGCTCTTTAGCCTGTGTCCTAAAATTAAGGAGCTTGCAACGATAAAACATGTAGGGGTGTGATTAGTACTTTTATCAATCTGTTTATTTAAATATATTCAACACAAACAATGCATTCTTCCACAGTGTATGATTCAGAGTTCTTTTACATAAATAACATATGGTCCAACATAATGTATCATTTTTACTTTTTTATTATTCTTGTAAACATTAGGTGTTTATTAACATTTTACAAGACAGTCTTCGACAAGTTTTGAAATGTTTTAAAATATTTTTAAACATATTTTCAGCTATTTTACTAGTATAAAGTCTTCCCTTTAAACTATATTACAGGTTAATCACTATCTTATATTATTTCATGTTACTATAGTAATATTTACTTGCTAATTTTGCACATAGTTTTTACTGTTTTGGATAATTGTTTATTTTATGTGAAATGAATTGTATTTCATTATTTATATGAGCATTGAACTTTATTTATATGCACATTTAACTTTCTTTAAATGAACTGCACCTTTAAGCCTTTAATTAATTTATTAAGGTGGCCATGTGATTATTTTGCACATTTAAAATGGCAAGTTTTGTTTGTTTTAGTAGTCTGAAGAAGTCTTGCTCATTGGAGCAAAATGAAAGCGCTAACTTTTATTGTTTTTTGTCTTGGAATAAACCTGGTATCTTGTTGGATTTATCCTGCTGCTTGTGGCCTTTTTTCCGTATTTTGCAGTTTATTCTCTTTGCCAGTTTGATACTGGATCTGGTACTAACCAACATGGGAGACCATGTCATGTCCTCTCTAGTGAAGTTGAATAACAAAGCTGTCTCATTTGAAGTAAAAATCAACCCAGCAAATCCAGCTAAACCAGTAACAGGAACCATTCAAAGGCAAACTGCATCCTGTTAAGTAGCAGTTTGTCAATATTCAAGGCTCCCCCTAACCCCAAGACCACAGCTACTTATGGAGAATTATTCGCAAAGTCCATAAATAAACATCCGAATGGCTGCATAGAAGCTGGTATACCTACCAGAATAAACCCAAAACACACACTAGAAACAAGCCTCACTGTTGGAACCCTCACCTAAACAGGGTATATAATAAAAGAAGAAAAGTTATGAACAAAAGCATGAAGAGCAACTCAGTTAAAGAAAAGTGTTCTCTTATAAAACTAAACAAGAAACTAAGAGGTCTGATTAGGTCTAATTAAGTCCAACAAGGTCAGGACAGCCTTGCAGGCTAAGAACAATCACAAGGCCTTCTTCAGCTATGTCCTTAATCTTACAGGTAACACACAGCAGTGTGCTGAACTGGTGGTGAATGGTACCACCTTCATCAATCAGGATGACACAGCAAATCTACTGACTGTTAAATTCATCTCAAACTTCATCACCCCACTCACCCCCAAGTCTACCAGGTGAAATCCCCTTCAACATGCCTCCCCCAGCTGTTAGCAGGGACATAGCTCTCAACAGCATCCCTGGTTGACTCCTGAATAGTCTAAGACATGACCTATCAGGATTACTTGAAGCACTCTTCAACTACAGCCTTGGAATAGAATACATTCTAAGTGGATGGAGAACTACAACAGTCATTCACCTGCAGTAGGGGGACCATCAACTGACCCAGACAACTATAGATCCATCAGTCTAACAAGCCTAATATACAAAGTCATGGAATGAATTATCATGGAAATGATAAACAAGGACATTTGCAAACTACAAACAGTGGACTCTTCACAATTTGGCTTTGGTAAGGGAAGGTCAGGCCTCCTTAACCTGGCAGACTTCTTTGAGAGGGTCACCAAGGCAACAGACAAGGGTAAAACAATGCATACTGTGTACCTGGATCAAGCTAACACACTTGATACAGTACCCCACTCAGGCATTGCCAACTTGTTCACAGGCAGGATTCAAGAAGTCAGGATTGGTGAGACCACCTCCACCAAGAAACCGGTCACAAGTGGAGTACTCACAGGGCTCTGTGCTAGGACCACTCCTGTTTGGCATCTACTTCTTGAAAATCAAGGCTAATGTTCAAGGCCTCTGGCTTACCAAGCTCACATATGATTGTAAATTGGGAGCTATTAAACATCACGCCCAAGACACCAACATCTTAAAATGGGTTTAACACAGACAAATGACTGGTGCTAAAACCATGGCCAAAAATTCAATGTCAAACAATACATTATAATTCCCTTTGGGAAACTGTCAACTCAAGTTAATTAGTCCTCTGATAAAACATCTCTAAGTGTCAACCCAGTAGTAAGGGATCTGGGAACATATGTAGACAGCAGTTTGGCCTTTGACCAACATGTAGCTAAGATAAAAAGAAAATCATTCTATGTCACCTGACTAATAGGTAATGGTATCCAGGTCCAAGGAAGTTATAGTACCACTCTTCTTAAGCATTATGAGACCTGTCATTGAATACATTGCTTTATTTGGCATGTATCTGGATTAGAACTATGAATGTCATCACACAAGCTAATTGCCCTAGTCCATTGAGCCACACAAGCAGCTTAAAGTCCAGGCCCATTGAAATGTGGGATTCCCAATTGTTATGCAGAGGGATGCATATACACACAAACACACACACACACACACACGCACACACGCACACACACACACACACACACACACACACACACACACACACACACACACACACACACACACACACACACACACACACACTCTTACACCATTTGGAACACTCACAAAGTTTTCTCACCAGGTGAATTCAAGACATTAATATCCTGTCATATATTGATTGCCTAAAGGCTCTGTCGCAGTATTCAGTCTCTTACAGGCTGCTGTGTGGAGACCTTAACCTGTTGTACAGGGTTTCCTTAGACTTGGTGCTGATGGATCTGTTGCACATGTGCAAAACAAACAGCACCAGAAACACTAGATCCAGGGATCTGAAATTTGCTAGTGACATAAACAAAACATGCTGGAGAGACAGATATGTGCTCCAAAAGATCCCTGCACTATGGAATAGGCTTCCCATCCATGCAAAACAGGGTTCATCCTTGACCCTATTCAAACAAAACCTTGATAAGTGGATGGGAAATTGAAAATGTACTCCCGGTCTGGCCCCATGTCCCTTATGGACAGAGGCCAACAGTAAGAAAAGTATTATCCTAACACCCATCCTACAAATTTTTAGTCAACTCACTACTAACATGCCCCCTTTTATAGACCTCCATGATACTAAATGGTTTGGAGTACATGGCTAGGATTGTAAAAGCCCTAGTGGTCATTAGCTTAGTAAAAACCTATGAACCTTTCAGAATGAGTGATAGACACATGCCAATCAGTCTCCAGTGTAAAGATAGGGCAACATTCATAATCTCAGCTTATGCCCACAGCAGGGTTGTGGTGGCAAAGAAAAGAGTGTGTTCAGGTAGCAGTTGCAGGATCTATTAGATAAAGCAGGCCAACATGAGATGGTGTTGACAACAGGGGACCTGGATGATCATATCTGGACAGGAAGAACAGGTAATCAGAACTGACTGGGTCAACATGGGTGGTACCACAGAGAGAAAGGAGAGGACAATCTACACTTCTGCCTGGCTGATGTCTTGATGGTGGCCAACACAGGGTTCATCAAGAAGGAGAGTCTCAAGAGCACATGCAAGAGTGACCAACATGCAACTCAGCTTGAATTCTTGCTAGTAAGGAAAAGGCATTGGGATAGAATCTGAGATTGAAAAGTCATCTCCAGTGAAACATATGACTCACAGCATAAACCACTGGAAGCCATAATGAACTGCAGGCAATGGTCAGAGAAGGCTCTATGGTCAACAGAGACCGGGCTGAAGATCTGGAAGTTAACTGGAATGAAAGCACAAGACTTCAAGTCTCTAGAACCTCAGGAAAAAAAAAGGGAATAGGAGGAATCAAAGAAGGGCAGGCCTCAAATCAGCATGTGTCAAATATAACACTGTGGCAAGCAAGGTATGGAAATGTTTGTTTGTGTCTTTCGGCTTTTCCCAGTTAGGAGTCACCACAGTGGAACTTCGGTCCGCTAATGATTGGTAGTGGATTTTTACGTCCCAGGTTACCAGCCTTGATGCACAACCTTCAACGAAGGCATGCCCCATTCATGTATGCCTCCACACAGAAGACGCTCTAGCTGAGAATCGAATGGGACAAGGCAGAATGCAGAAGTCCAAGAAGTTATCAAAAGAGAGAAGGGGGTCAGGAAGAGGCTAAGAAAGCAGTTTCAATAGCAAAGAACAAGGCATCAGAGGCAGTCTACCAGCTTATGGAGAGTGATTCAGCAGATGGCACAAAGAAACAATATCAGATTGCAAAGCAAAGACAGAAAGATAAAGGAGATAGTCATCAGACATAATTCATAAGGGATACCAGCAATAACCTGCTCACCAGTCAGCAGGACATAAGAGTCAGATGGAAGGAATACTTCCAGTGGCTTTTGAATGAAGAAACCACCAGAGAAGATTTACTACCACATGCATAACCTCTGATGAATGAGAAAGAAGGGGGATAAAGTTAGGGAAAGCAACAGGGTCACATGAAGTCACAGCAGATATGATCAAGATGTTAGGAGAGTTAGGAGAGAAATGGCTCCTGAGGGTACTTGTTGCCATATGAAGAGAAAGACTTATCACTGCATGAAAGTTCTGGAGAGGGTGATTGATAAATGAATATGCAGAGGAGTCAAACATAAAACTGACAGCAAACACTTTTGGATTCAGATTACAATACAACAGAACTGACTCAATGATTGCAGTGAGACAGATAATTGGAGAAAAATGTAGAGATGATGAAAATTTCCAAATGGACAGTGCAAAGCTTGGAGAAAGCATATGCCAGAATCCCATGAAAGCTTACTTGGGCAGTTCTGAAATAGTTCAAAGTCCAGGAAACATTGGTGGAATTACTGCAGCCTATATAAAACCCAATGGCTGAAGTACGAACAGTGTTCGGACTCAAAGAAGGGTTCCCATTAGTAAAAGGGGTGCATTGGGGCTTAGTTTGAGCCCAGTACTGTTTATATTGGTGATGGACTACATTAGCAAACAAGGTGGAGGGAATAGATCAACAGAGCTGCTGTATGCAGACCATGGAGCATTACAATTAGATTCTGAAAAGGAACCCCAGCAAATGACAGGGGAATGGAATTCAAAACTGAAGACACATTGGATGAAACTGAATGCAGACAAAACAGTTGTCATGGCATCAAATGAGAGAAAGCATAAGAAACAGAAAATTGTGCTAGAAGGGAAAATGATTGCCTGGTTAACAGCTTCCAGTATCAGGGAGAGGTATTTGGGGAGATGGCAAATCTGAATAAAGAGAACAAAGCTAGGATCAGATGGGCTGCAGCCAACTGACACAGATTATTAGATTATTATTTCTGTCTCCATAGGGGTTCCCCAAGGATCCATCCTTGGACCCCTACTCTTCTCTGTTTACACCAATAATCTAGCCTCTGTCACCAAACATGGCACACTCATACAATACGCAGATGACTCGACCATCATCTGCTCAGCCCAGTCCCTACCAAAACTGCAAAAAGTCACACAGGAAGCCTTTTCCTCTGTTGAAACATGGTTATCCGATGCCCAATTAATACTCAACCCAAACAAAACTAAACTACTCATCTTCCAACCCACCAAACATACTTAAAACAACTCTCACTTTAACATCACAGCAAAAGACAACACCACTATATACCCAACTGAACACACCAAATTGCTAGGAGTGGAAATAGACAATAAACTAAAATTTGACATTCACATATCCATGACTATAAAAAAAGTCCACAAAAAACTAGGAGCGTTATACAGATATAAGCAATTTCTCAGCAAAGCAGCAAAGATTTCAGTAGCAAATTCCCACCTTATCTCCACCGTACTTTATGCCTCTCCAATATATACCAACCTAAGGCAATGTGATCTAAACAAGCTAGAGACCTGCTACAACAAAATCGCCAAATTCGCCACAGGGGCATCCTACCATAGTCACCACTGTCTCTCACTTGCTGAACTGGGCTGGCTTGAACTCCCTCACCTCCTTCAGTGGTATCAACTCTCACTCGCACACAAGCTAGTAAACCATCCACTAAATGTCCCATCTCTCCAGAATCTACTCCAACTTTATCGCACCACCAGACCACTAAGATCCAGCAGCAAAAATCACTTGCAGATCACTAAAGCCAATAATTCTGCTGGTGAAGCACTATTCTCTTGCGCCATAGCCAAATTATGGAACTCACTCCCACTCACAATTACCTCCATACCATCAGGCACCCACTTCAAAACTTTACTAAAAGTGCAACTAAAAACATGCTGGCTATGCCCTTGCAACTCCCACTCTAATATCATCCACCCCATCCAACCACTACCTTTCTTTCCACTCCACTAACTACCTTGATTATAGCAAGCTCAGATGCTCATAAGCCAGTACTTATCATACAGCACAAACTTCTTGTTCTTGTAACATTTGTTAATGTCTGGTATGCACTTCACAGATAGATTCTAGTTGTCTACTGATGTACTATGTTCTTCATCTGTAAATATGTTGTAAGTAATCACTATGTAAATTGTTAATCACTATGTAATCCAATGTAAATACTGTCTGTTTATTTTAACTGTGGAGCTTTTCTCCCCGGGCCTCTGCTGAAAATGGACCTACGTCCAGTCGGACACTCCCGGTCAACAAATTTAAATAAATAAAATAAATAAATAAATAAATAAATATTAGAGGTAGTGTGGGACAGAAGAATGTGAAAAAAGCTGAAAAGTAATGTGTACAAAACAATGGCATGACTAGTACTTCTGTGTTGTACAGAAACCTGGGAAGTAAAGACAGAACAGCTGAGGAGACCAGAGATGTCAGAGGTGCAGTGCCTTTGATAGGTGGTAGGATGTACACTGAGAGACAGAAGAAATGATTACATCAAAGCAGAAGCACGAGTAGCTCCAATTGCAGAAAAGGGTATTATAGTTTTATTATATGGCAACACTTTTAAAATAAAAGTAATGAGACTGCAAACAATTTACAATAGCAATAAAAAGAAAAGAAAAAGTAAGCAGCAAACTTAAACCTGCCCCATCACCTCTTATCAATATGTTTCAAGGACAAAATCTGTAATACAAATGACCATCAAAATAACAATGGAAAGACCTCATCCTCATGAGTGAGCCTGTTCTTTTTTAACAACATGCACTTATTCAGACTTGTTTATTCATTAGCCAGTAATGTCAAATTCTGTAGTCTAACTTGCTGGATACAGATATCCCCAAAATATATATTTTATGACTTATGAGGAATTTAAGACCAGAATTAAAGACAGCAGCAGTTTTTATCCCATAATTGTATGTTTTGCAGCACAAATACTACACATGGTACAACCTGCCAATCATCTTATAATCATGACAACAAACTCGATTTTGTTATTTGAGCCAGCCCATCTTACCAAGAATACAAGATATTCAATAAAATATTAAGTAACCTTATTCCTGAAAGAAGAAATAAACATCATATGAATTCCACTTTTTGTAAATAATGGCTGCCAATCTGTCTTAGCAAAAGGTTCTTCATTCCAAGCTGTTAACGGGGTGCACAATTGTTTATTGACAATTTTTGCTAAACTTTTCCTTACTTCACTAGCAGGGCATGGCTATTTTGAAATGTATGTCTCACAAAGGATATCCTGACTTTCTCCATGCTTATGAGTATAGCTATCTAATTAGTAATGTTTTTAATCATATATTTATTATTAGTAATGTCTTTAATCAAAGTGACACATAACAAGTAACATTAAAGTATCAGGCAGACAATATTGGATAATGGAATTATTTCTATCTCCCCATTTCACAAAGTTAGCAATCAACAAGAAATTGGACAACGATACCAAGGAAAGGGAATACGATTTTGGAAAAAAAACATGTTATTTAATAACTGTCTGCAGGCACAGTATTAAAGCATCTTTAAAATGGTTGCCTTTAAAATGCTATAAAAATACAATAGCCACAAATGCCCAGTAAGACTAGATAGCAAAGGCCACTTAACACACCTGTCCTAAATCTGAGCAAAGGCAGAGGGTTTTGCGCCAACCGTGATAAAATTATTTACATTTAAAGGCGTAAGCAAAGCATTCCATGGAACCCTGGGATAACACCAGTATCAATTATTCTTTTTAAATTCACCTGACCTTGTTAAACTAGCCATAAACAAGAGGATATCAAGCATTTTTAAAAATGAAAACACACAATATGGACAAACTTCAATCTTTGGGAACTGTATTATCACAATGAAGGACTGTTTTACATCTTATCTGTAATGTTTATTGTTCACTATCTCCTGGTTCTGAATTGAGAGCTACAAAGAACTATAGTTCCGTTCTAAAAATTTTAACTGTAGTACTGTCTGCACCATATTATTACCCATAGAGATATCTAAAAATGATGGCTCTTACATTAGGTAGGTTTATTATGTAACCATTAAGTTTTTCAAATCCCTCTTTCAACTTACAAAAAGCTTCCAACAAAGAGGAAAGCATCAAACTGTGTGCAGATACAAGAAATGTCAAACAAAAATCCTGAATCTTAATGAGAATTAATTCCTCATATCAATATTTTTTTTCAATAACAATATTTAGGGCAACGAAAATGAAATCTGAAGCAAAGGCATATCGACAAACTTCCAATAATTGTATATTGGTAGAGGTAAATGTTTTAATAACTGATCAGAAATATTGTGTGCGATAAAATAAATCCTTAATAATATTCAAAATAGTGATACAAAGATTAAAGTGGTGTATAATTAGAAAATATGGCCTATTAATATTGTCAGAAGCCTTGAAAGTATCAATAAAACAAAAATTCCACTTGCCTTACTTAGGTTGAACTTATAGTAAATGAGATATGCATATTCCTGTTTGGCACAAAATCAGATTAATTAGGGTGCTTAATTTCTGATAAAGCCTTTAACAAATAGCTATGTACTAACTTTGCACAAATCTTATAACAGTATTTAACAGAATAATAGGGCAAAAGCTCTCCTTATTACTTAAATCTTTACTGGGTTTAAAAAAAATATTTTAGCAAATGAAAAAGGGGTCTGCTGGAACTGAATCTGATATAAAACTAGCAAAAGCTGTAGTAAATGACACATTCATAAGTAACAAAATGATTTGCAGAACTCAGACAGGTGCATATCAGAGCCTTGTGCTTTTATATTAGGTAAAGAAAGTATACTTTTTCGAATAACTTCCTGACTTTTACTTACCTAAAGTATAATCTTCCTTTAAAGATTTGTCAGTACATTGTACCTGTTCAGACTTGGTTCATAGGTAAGTACTAGGCTAGCTGCCCTTGTGGGACATTTTAAACCTAGTCAGTTTCCCTTTTTGTGTTCAAATTAACCTACCCCATATGGTTATAGATTGGCCATACCCATCCCATGGCTGATAATTATATATTACTCCTAATGAGAATAAGTGGATCATATAATTTGAGGTGACCCATGCATGTGATAAAGCGGTTAGGAGCTGCCTCTGTCCATTAGTAGTAGAGGGTGCAGTCCTAGGGTAAATTTTCTGTTTCCCATCCACAGATCCTTGTTGCGCTTCAATATAGACATGGGTGAACTTTGTTTTTTGTGGAAGGGTGTCTGTTCCAGAGCAGCATTATCCTGAGTGAGATATACCTGTCCATCTAAACTGTTCTGTTGATGTTGTAGAAGAGGTTTACATCCCTAGACTGAGTATTTTTGATGCCATTTCACTTGCTGATGTGCAGTAAATCTGTCATTACTGGGTTGGAGGATGTCTATAAGCCAAACAAAGGCCCCCTCTTAGCAGTCTGTAGGATACCGAGTATAGTGACAGGGCATTGTGTTGGTCTATGTAGGACATGTTGTTTAAGCCTTCTGTCTTTTTTAGTAAGGTATCTCTGTAGGCATTCTTGTTGTTGCATGTATCTAGATCAATACATACATACCAAAGGGGGCATTATTCTCAATAACTGGCATAATGAGGGCTGAGTAAAGGGAGACAATCAAATTCCTAGATCTAGGCACAATCCTTTTATTTAAAAGCGGTGCAATATTGAATTACTTCCAAACAACATAAACATAGGCCACTATCCTCATACGTTCCCAAATGGACAACTGAATTAACTCTTAGAGGTGTATTGTCAATGTGGTGGTAGTTCCCTGAAGTAAAAGACTTCCCAAAAGATACAATAATGCACTTTTTGGCATTTAGTTTCAGTGCATGATTTCTGCATCATTTGAGAGCCAGTTGGTGATCCAGCAGGTGACACAGGGGTATATTCCCAGTTTGTTTAGCTTTTCTACTATGCCTGAGTGGGGAATTGTGTCAAAAGCTTTAGGCAGGTTGAGGTATGCAGTATGTACTGTCTTTCCTTCATCCATTGCTTTGATGACCTTTTCAAAAAAAGTCCACCAGGTTGAGTAAGCATGACCTGCCTTTGACAAATCCAAACTGAGGAGGGTCCAATGTTTGTAGTTTCCCTATGTCCTGATTGATTATTTCCATGATAATTCTTTCCATGGCTTTACATATGAGGCTAGTCAGACTTATGGGTCTGTAATTGCCTGGGTCTATGCAAGGTCCACCATTACACAGGGGAATGACTGTACCTCTTGTTTTTTCAGTTAGTATAAAACCTGTATGGAGGCTGAGATTGAACAGTATTGTTAGGGGACTTGCTAAATCATGCTTCATGTTATTTAAGATTTATCTAGGGATATTATTAGGACCCATCGATTAAATATTTTTAGCTTTTGATAACACTTTTAGGACTTGGTTTCAGGTCATAGCTGGAAGTGAGCCAATTTGAGGTTTATCTTGAGGAACAGACAGAGGGAAGAGAGGAGTAAAGTTAGAACTAAATTTATCTTCAGCCTCAGTGTAGGTAGCATCATTCACAATCAGCTCAGACTATTGCTACATTGTGCTTTTGAGATCATGGGCATAACTAAAAAGACCCTATGATTGCCTATGGCTTGGGTAGCTATTTTATCCTCAAACTTGCCTTTGCTGGATTTTATTACGTTTTTGAATTGTTTATTTCAGTGACAGGGGGCTCTGGCATGTCAATCCCATGATCAAAAATGCAACCGTAATATTTAGCAAAGACCTGACAAATGTCTTGATTTTTAGAAATAGTATTATCTCCAAAAGGTATCTGCTGAATGTAATTAGTTTGTGGAATTTTGTTCAAAAATTCAGCAAGAATGCAAACCTCCCTATTCAGCATGTTGATAAAGAAATTCTTGTAATGCATCAATGTCTTGTCATCTTACTATATGTTAAAACTTTACACTTAGGTGTGGGGGCTAGGAAGGTATTCTGTTAGGTGTTTTCCTTCCAAAAACTTAAAACACATCATGACACCTGTGGGAGATGTCAAAAGTAATCATACCATATCACAACCTACATGGCATACAGGTGATCCTTAAGAGGAAACTTTTGTTGGCATTTATTTTACAATATGATGATGACTATCTATGTCATACAAGAGATATGTGAGTTGGTCTCTCATTTTATGAACCACATTCAGATAGACTAAGTTTCTTTAGAGATTTATTTCAGAATATAGCTACCCTTTATAGTCATAGCTTTATTTTGGAATGACTGGAATTTAACCCCAAGTTCATGTTGTAATAAATGGGGATGATGTCTGCCTTTTATAAAAGACACATATAATTATTACTTGACATTATGGATTCTCATGATGTTTTTGACATGTATTTTGCTATATATCCAATAGGTGAAGAGGTCACTTTTTTATTTATATCGATCCTCATCAAGGATCGATTTATATTTTCTTTCCATGTCTCTTTTAAATTTCAGTGTTACATATAACCAAAGAATGAGGCTATTCTCAGTCCTTTCACTAACTCATCTTTAGATAAAGTTCCAGATGCTGTCAGTTTTCACTCCAACGGGAAGACTTAAGCCACAGCTTCAAAAGAAAAGGAAATTAAAGATCCTGTCCTATCATTAAATTGTTTGTAATTTTTAGAAAATAAAGATAATAATATTCCATCCGATTTTAGATTGCTTTAAAATCTACAGTCAGAGGTATTGTTAATAAAAGAACATACCTTAAAATGTGGGGAAAACGCTTGAAAATGGCATTGTATAAGTTTGTATTGAACTTCAGTTTTGCTTTAACCCAGTTAAATGTAATCCTTTAATGGCCTAAAGCTTAAAGTATTACACAACAAAAAAATCAGTATTTATTCAAATCTAAAATAAGTGCAAAAACATCCAGAGGGGATAGCCATCTCATTGAAACTTTTGGGTAATCTACTTGAGTTATAGTTCAAAAGAATTTTACTCACATAGCCACAAGCTATTCTCTTAACTTTTATTATATTTATGAAGAAGCCTATGCCTCTAAGGCTGCCATACAAATGTATTGAATATAAACTTTTTTTAGCCAGATTCATACTGAATGTATGCTTTCACATCATCCATAATAATTGCAAATATAGCTCTTGAGGAAATTCAGGATACAATATCGCACCTTAAATTGGGGAAAGCTCCAGGACTGGATGCTTTCAATGTTTCCTCCTGTATAAAGTTTTAATATAAATTATCTACAATAAGTAGTAAGTACTTAAACTATTTAAAATAAATTACTATTTCCTTCTTTTCAAACATTACTGTCCCATTTTGCTAATAAATTTAGGTATTACAATCTGATCTATTACATTTGCTAAAACAGTCTATCTAGTAGCTAAGTTACCTTAGAATTGCATCAGTTTCATATAATCAAGACAGCCCACATCAATAATATAATGTTGGATTAGATTTTATATTATAATACAGTTGCCAACAATCAATACACAGTTTTCACTCATTATACAAGTAAAGTCTATGACTGAGAACAGGTTTCCTTTCACTTTGTGGTAGTGAAAGAAATAATTGATTTTTCTGGAAAGTTATGTTCAAGCTATTAAAATATCATATAATTCAGCTTCCATTTGTCCCAGTCCCCTTTAGTAAACACATCACACCAAATGATGTTTGGCAACCTTTTCTAAACTTCCATAAACATAATTTTGTTAACCAATATTTATTAATTACAACTGAAACATAGTATAGCTGATTTTAATTACAACATAAACATCCATGTAATGTTAATCAAGACAGTGTGACCCTGCTCATCCTGACCCAGTAAGCAGCATCCATACCTCCACTCACTTACTTATGAAGCAGCATCCCACAACTCACTTCATTTACCATTTATTGAATTACACATCCAACCAAATAGGCAGCATCCTTACCTCTGCTCACTTATTTATTTATCAAGCAGTGTCCAGCTGCTCACTTTCCTTTTCCAAGTCACTGGAATGAACATCCAACACCAGAGGGGGAACAGAAGATGGCAAGCCTTTCCCTGTTCTCCACCCACCAGCCTGAACAAGCTGTTCACCCTCTCTGCTAGCAAACTACCAACAACCTAACCTCTCATTAAAAGACTTTAAGCCAAACATCATTTGGTGTACTCCATCCTGTCTAACCAAACTAGATCCATGTCCATACCTCCCAACACCATAACCCATAAATAGCCAAAGTTGTCAGTTGCCTAAATGGCTGAATTAAACCCCAATACCACTCCAGCGCTAAAGTGACAAACCAAAACCTCATAACCTAGCATAACCTCGGTATATTAGCTAAACTCTCACTTACCTAACTACCAATAGTAGCTTCACAATGATTCCCAGGTCATTACCTACTAAATACACCACCAAAATATTAAACCCACATCACGCAAAACCATGCAAGAACAATTTCACACCATCATGCATAACTGCAACCCTGTTTTACTGCCCATTGTACCTATTAATGTGCAAAATGAAACTTCCTTGCCAATCAATATAATAGTAATCCTGCTATCACCAACTACTCAGTTTAAACAAGAAACATTTAATGACATTATAGAATTTGCTAACCAACAAACCATCCTACCAATGACTTCAATACATCCATACCCAGGTCAATACCTACCAAATGCACCACCAGAACTCTAAGCCCAATGTTGCCCCAAAACAAAGCAATGTCGATGACATGCCATCATCTCTAGCTGCAACCCCTTTTCCCCCAAGGGATATACTAATGATCAAAATGAGATTCAATTGCATAGTAATCCTGCCATCATACTTCCTATCCTTATAAATCAAGAAAACATCTGGCATCCAAAACCACCCTGTTAATGACTTTAATTCATCCATGAAACAGCAACCACACAAACTGTAGTCCAATATTTATCAAATGCCAACCCTTGCACCAACTTAGCTTGGCAATAGGCAATACCTGCTAATCATCACACTATCAAACCTACCCCAACTCTTCCAGCATATGAGCTACCATCCAAGATTTAGTAAATTAACATAACTTTGACACCCATATGACTGTAGTAATTGCAGCTAAATCTTCCTTGACCAAATCAAATGCTTCACCTTGTTAACAATCCTGAACCAAATAACTCAATAATCCTTCTCACCAATCTCCTACCCCCTTGCAGCTGCAACACCATTTGACCCAGCTAGCAACACCCCTAGTATATGCTTCACTCATAAAAGCTGTCCCAGACTGCAGCAGCATGCAGCTAATCCTTCTAAACAAACCCGGCATGCCTCAGTTAGCAGTACCAGCAACCCATACCACTGCTTTATTAACCAAGTAAAAATGGACCCTATTGCCCGCAACTTCTCCTGCTAAAACTAGAATGCCTGTAAGATGGAAACCAACTTCAAAGTCCCACGTCCCTCCTCCAGTCATCCTACCCTGCTGACGGACAAGCCACAAACCAATCCCCCCAAAAGTATAGCCCAGCCCAACCCTCCTGCCATATTGGAAAAGCAATGCAAATCCCCATGAAAAATCCAGTGCATCTACCAAAAGCTCAACATTCTTAATCCACCGCTTACCCTGGAGTTTCCCTTTAAAGCTTTCCTTTCATTGTGTCACCTTCACATCCAACAAAACAAAACCTAAACATCTGCTAGGAGACCAAAACCCATGACCTGCTTCATCCTTATAACTTCAGCCTAGCCACTGGAGCACTTAATTCCTAACCCCCAACACTCACATACCTGCAATGCTCCCACAAAGCCTACCTACTCTTGAGTCACACATATAACATACCAACTCCTATCAGGCCAAGGAAAAGAATATCAGACAAACTGAATAGCCTACCCATCCCCCATTCCTACCTCACCATAACTTCATAATCACTACCTTTCTTTGTAAGAGATGAATAGTTCTACAAATTGGCCCCTACACTCCTTGATTTAATAGAAATCTTTAAAAAAAACACAACTATTACCCATGCAACAAATTCAGTCTGCTGCAAACTCAATTACCCAACATACTTTCCCCATCTGTCACCTGTACCGTGGAATACCTACCCTCTTACTTCAAGTTTGCCAAACCTACACGCCACCCACAAACATACGCAACACCATGCCCTGTAACTAAGCAATATTGTCAAGACAAAGGCCACATCCTACTGCAACCAAACCTTCATGCACTACATGAATTCTGACACCTAAGGAAGTCCCCTCACATGTAGGCAGTAAACCACTGAAACCACAAACCTTGCTTACTGCTTGAAATTCCTGATGCCATCAAAGTAACCCCAGTCTCATCAATGAATTCACATATCCTTGTACTCCCCCATTTCAAACCTTCTCCAGAGTAAAAGCAAAGGGGGAAAAGACCCTCCATGGCTACCCATGCGGCTTGTCTAACTAATCAATTGGTCATCAAGATCCCAAAATCCAACCCAACCTCAGTCATAATGACAGTACCCCATCTGTGGACAGCCACAGACTCCCCATAATTAAACTTAAACACCTGCTTCACTGAGCTCCTGATGTATGTCATCCTTACTAGCCCCCACAGTACTCATATATCACGCAACTCCCACCTGCCGAAATGAGTATATAAAATTGTATCACTACTTGTGACATCACTCCATGCAGCTGCAGCAATCAAAACTCCTCTGCAGCAACCTCTATCACCTGATGAAACCACATCATTCAAACCACTGCTGATATGACCTCTGTGCTGACACTATCTATGACTGCATTGCGTAGCATTCCAACAGCTGAAACACCCATCATAGCACCACCATCTGCAAAGAAAAGAAAAATGTAAATCATCTGAAATACAAATACGTACATTTGAAGACAACCTATCCCCCCAATGCCCTCAAGAAATCCACCTTACTTTTCCACATCCATGGCCCTATTCTCACTTGGCCCAAAACTTCTCACTCTTGTCAGACTAAATAGTACCTCATTCTCAATCGCAAAGCCTTATGTGCACACACCAGCTATAGTATAGAGATATACATATGAGTAGTGTGTGTAATCATGTTGCATACTTCACATCCACATTGCAAGACAGGCCATAACTGTGCCATTAAGTACCAAAATAGCAAGAAATAATGGCCAGCACTCTTCTACCCCCCAAATCTAGCCAGCTTCACCATAAATACTCAACCCACTGAGCTCACTTTCTTAGGCAATCAAACTCATAACCCAGGATACACACTCTCAAACCTCCCCCAATGAAACCATGCCTTCAGCCACAAAATGCACCAACAGAAAGTCCCCCATCCCTATAAATGCCAAGAGAGTCCTTCCCCTCCCTTTCATCAGCCCATATACATCCCAGACACACACCACTAGACCAGCATATGAAAGTTTTTTTTTTTTTAATTCTCAGAACAAAGACAACTGATTATTAGCTTCCCGGAAAAAAGAATGTGACCAATAACCCGCCTTAGCAAGATAGAATTTACAATCTTAGGCCAGCCACATGATTTGCCATAAAACCACAATTGTACTAGGAACAGATCAAAATATGAGGCAGTAAACCAGCGTAACTTAAAATCCGGAAATTCAGCAAAAATCCGAGCAACCAAGAGTTAGAGAGTAAACTCCTCCTGGCCCATCACTGAAAACCCCTACACTGCTTCCTTCCAGCTGACTGCAACTCCACCTACAACCTCGTGGAGCAAGAAATCTGAGGAGTAGCCACCCCCACCACCAGTGTAACAGTATCCATTTAGAAAGTGGTTTCTGCACAACTGCATTATTTAGTGACTTCAATCCCCAGATCATCCCAGTGATTTGCCAGACGACTATAAATTTTATGAAGTTCACACCACACATTTAAGCCCAAATGTTCAACTACCGCAGTCACAACATACCTTTCAGACAAGAAATCGCTCTTAACACATATGCTTTCAAACCTTGCCATGCCTACTCTCCCCTCTCACAGCCATTAATGCTACGCAATGCATATCCCAACACAAGTCATTTAGTTTCATATTGGAGGAGCAATTGGCAAAGTAGTGCAGAAAGCCAATAAATAACTCCTGGACCCTCTACATGTGTACAAAAACTCAAATGGCCTGGCCACGGATGCCAAGACATACCTATAAACCTCTAAACATAAAATTCCAGACAAAGCCTGAAAGAATGAGGGGAGGGGGGACCAAGGCTCACAAATAAGGACAACTTGTAAATATTGCTCCTATGATGTAGAGCGGTAATAAAGCAACAGAGTTTATCTTAGCTTGCATTTCCCCAAAGGATCTGAAGTCTGAAACACAATATATATCACTATTTAGTGACCTCAGTACTCTAACTATCCAAGCGTCCTGTCAGAAACCAGAAGTTACATGAGAAACAGAGCAAATATGAAGCACAATTTTGGACTTTCTATGAAAGTCTGGACAATTGAGAGGTATGCCCCCAACTCTACTTCAAGGGATAAACCCAACCAAACTGAACAGTACGCAGGTACTTGCAGAGTGGAATATTGGTCCAATATCCTTTCCCAGTTCTGAGCGGTCACCTGTGTTTAATTCTTCCAAATCTACAAAAGGCATAAGCTCATTACGCACATTCCACCATGTATGTCGAGCAAACAGGAATCGATACAGAGCCAAAAGTTTCAGTATTGCAGTACTTAAGTAAACTACTCACAACATGTTTACACAGACAGAAATGAATCTGCCATCTGAGTCCCTGAAACCAACGGGACAACCGCCACCCATTAACTGATGGAGTAACACAAACAGAGAAGGGGCTGCATACCACAGTCGCTCAAGGAGCAACTGCCAGAAATTGGGAGCCTAAATGAAGCAGGATAAAGTTAGTAAGGCTGTCCTTTTTTTTTTTTTTTAATTAAAGTATGCAGTATTTCACCTGGTGGGCTGTTTACCAAACTGCTTCTAACAATAAGCAGTGTTACAGACAGGAAAAGAACAGAATAGAAGTCATACAATGCCCCCCCCTTTTTTTTTACTTTGAGATGGCAAGCTGAGGATGAACCTTATGGCTCACCAGCATGTACCCTACCCTTGCAGCAAACAAATATCAACTGGGAGGACCCACACTCCCGCCCCCAATCTTCAACTTCTGCCACCAAACACAACAGAAATGGGCATTAAAAGGACTTGCTAAGAACAGCTGCCCCCCCCCCTCAAAATGGAATGCAAAGAAAACCACATGGCAGATGCTGCTGTCTTAAGGTCAATGAAATGCCTATACCCAATGCATGACCAACTACCCACCATTGCCATACTTAAAGTCTTAAAATAAAATAAAATCTCCCTTATTCCCTACTGAAGAAGTGATAAAAGGGGTAAAGTAAAGATACCATGCCATTGCAGGCTACACAACCTACAGAGAAGTAAAACAGTCAGACTCACATTACACCCTAAAACATTCTTAACTCCGGCCCCACAAATTATCCAAAACCAACAACAATAAGAGGAAAGCAAGTCATCCATCCCCACAAGGAAAAAATTAATTACTATAATCTAGTTCCACCATACCTACCACTATTAGCCCAAGGTCTACCTCTACTCTGAAGCACCTCAAGGTTGTCACAGACATACTTGCTGTAAGACATTCATGCCAAAATGTGATTCCTTACCCAGTTACCCTTGCATAAACCCCTTAAGCCCCTCCCTACCCTTACCTAATTTCCCCCCAGTCTATCCTCATTCCCGTTTAACCCTTTCATCACCCTACCCTCTAAACTCCAACTAATATACTTAACTATTCCCACCCACTGAAGATGTTCCAGGACAAATTGGTTTGTTAACAAACCTATTTGTCTTGCTATAAATGGAAGGTTATCATCTTCTGTAAGGATCTCAACAGTTGCTATATAGTCTATCTGCTTATTCTGTTTTAGAACTTTTTTCCAAAATCCTTCATTATCTTAACCTAACAGGAATAACATTTTGTATCACTTATAACAATATCACTTCTTCCATAAAAAATATTTTTTTATACTTTGAAATTTCAACAAGGGTTATTGCTCCATCTAATTCTAAATGATAGCTTGACAAAGCAACTTTGTTTTCTATCAATGATACAAATAACATAACAAACAGTTCCCTTGTGTCTAATATTAACATCTCACAAAAACAGGCCCCAATGACCAGGAGTCAAACAGAAGTCAAATATTTGCAGTTGTAGCCAGAAAAACAAATATTAATTTTGTAAAGATTTAAAACTGACATAGGACACTGAAATAAACTTACATTTAATTTCCTTACTTGATTGTCTTTTGTTAAAAATATCTTTACTTCTGTAATAATGCACATTTGCCTGTCCCAGTTGGCTTCTTCAAATCATCAAGTGAAACTATTGTAAAGGTTCTTTGCAATAACAGTAATCCACATGTTAGTTTAAGCAATCTTCCAGATTAAAAACACAAGGACAGTTACAATTACCCATTTTTATATGTTTCTATATGGTTTTAAAACTACAAAATTATCAACCATGTCTCAGCATTTCTTTTCAAGATCCACCAATACCCCTCTTTCTAGCACAATGAATAAATCATTCATAAATAGTGTACATATATCAACTAAATGTATTCCTCTCATTGAAAGAAGCACATGATCATAGGAAGTTACTAGGGTAATGGCCCTAGGGCTCTTACAAGCATAGCCAAGTTCTACTCTTATTTCCATGATCAGCACCTAATACCCATGTCCAAAAGGGACACAGGTGGGTCCCCCATGGTGAATTTGCAGTTACCCATCCAGTCATCCAGACTGCATTTGAACAGGTCAGTGACAATGAGGTACTCTGTTTGACATGAAGTGAAAGTCTGTTCCAAAGGCATGGTAACCTCTGAGAGACAAATATGTCCCTCCAGCAGGTTCTATTAATGTCACATACCAGGTTAAGATACCATTTGACTTGCAGATATGCAGAATTTCCAATAACACAAGGTCAGAGATTGCCTTATATGCAAGGCAGAGATTGCCTTTGAGTAGTCTCTATGAAACAGAATCCACACAGGATAGAAGCTGAAGACCTTGAATTTTCTTTGTGAGAAACCTTTGTGGTTTCTCCAGTTGCTGTAGGTGCTTCAAAATATACATACCAGAAGGGGCATTTTACTCAATTATTGGCCTGATAAGGGAAGAGTACTGGGAGGCTATAACTTCTTTTTTTTCTGGAGACAATACCCTTACATATAAGATGAGCAATACAGAATGACCT
Source organism: Protopterus annectens (assembly GCF_019279795.1). Taxonomy (NCBI): domain Eukaryota; kingdom Metazoa; phylum Chordata; order Ceratodontiformes; family Protopteridae; genus Protopterus; species Protopterus annectens. The sequence goes on along the minus strand of NC_056741.1, from coordinate 308,923,558 downwards.
TCTTACCACTGTGGAGACATGGTGATCAAAGGTAAGGTTGCTGTCAAACTGTGTGCCCAGGTCTCTTATCACCGAGACCATACTTGGGGTGTTGCTATTGATGTGGTAGTTAGCAGGAACACCGGTCTTACTGAAACGGATGATAATACATTTTTTTTGCATTGAGTTTATGGCCATGATTTTGGCACAAATTATTTGTTTGTGTAAGACCCACTTGTAGGATGTTGACATCATTTGGGATTTTATGACCACTCCCAGTTTGCAGTCATCAGCAAATTGTGTCAGCCACAGACATTTAGTTTTTGCTTGCACTTCAGAGAAATAGACTCCAAAATGTAGACGTCCCATGACTGATCCCTGTGAAAAACTACTGGTTACAGGTATACTGTTGGAGGTGGATTCCCCTATTTTGGCTATATGTGTTCTGTTAGTGAGCCAATTAGTGACTCATCTAATGATATAAGGGTTGCGTTTGTCAATGATTCCTGAGTGGAGGATAGTGTCAAAAGCCTTGGCTAAGTCTAACTAGGCTATATACACAGATTTCCCCTCATCCAGAGCCTTGGTGACTATTTCAAAGAAGACAACCAGGTTTAACAGGCATGATCTCCATTTGACAAATCCACACTGAGTAGGTAAGGTGTTTGGAGATTACCTAACATGATGACTTTCTCCTCTATATGAAATTATAGAAATGTGATCCTAAGACTCTTTTTAAGGAATTTTGTTCTGTTTAAGGAATTCTTGCAATTACAACCTCTCCATGATAATGTCAATATTTCAGGAAGAAATAAACCTTTACAACTATTGCATTGTCCTATGTTAAAGGGTCTTTGCATTATAATATGGAGAATAATATTAATTTCAAATGCAGAAATAAGGAATCATTGGTACCTTTAAAAAGGTGCCAATCCAGAGATCACCTTAATAACAATAGCCATTAGAATTTTTGACCTTTTCATTTTGATAGTAATGATTTTAAAACTGCTTTCATTATATCTGTTATCCTAAAAAAATAAATAAATAGATAAATAAATAATTAAAAAGAAAAAAGGGAAAGCAAGAAACTTAAATATAAAACTGCCTTTCATTTCTTTCACATGTTTCTCTGACACTCATATTTTGCATTATTGATTTTCACTATTAAAAGTAATATTTTTCCAGACTGAGAAGCAATTTTGAGTAACGCATCAATGGATCATGCTTCTAAACAATGCCTACTTATCCCCCCCCCCAAAGCTACATGTTTTTAGGTAATTTAACAACACGCTGCTCTGTAGTATATGGTAAATGTTCAGTTGCAGATGCAGTATACATTTTAGGCCTTTAAATTGATTTGTAATGTCTGGTCTTTTTGGCTTCAAAAATGTAAAATGTTCTTGATTATCAAAGATAAAAATTATTACATTCATTTCTAAATGCTGGTATCACACTTCCACGCTAGCCAGATAGAATTTTGGAGATAATTCTGTCATCTGTAAATATTAATGCAAACCCCAGGCTGTTGTCTTAAATGGTAAAATAGTGTTACATGTGGAACTGAAAAATAATGTAACAACAGTGCACTCTACTGACCGAGTAAAGCATGTTGTGACCCTTTGATGTTAAAACCCGGAACCAGTAAGTCTAGAGTGAGGCATCCTGCCTATTGTTTTAAGGCCAGAGTTAATGGCCAGAATTTACATGCATGTCCTTTATTCCTCTGGTTTCTGCCCAGGGGTGAAGAATGTAAATGTAGTTTCTGTTAGCCTGGGAACCCAGGGAAGTGTGAAGAATGACGTAATGTGAACCGGGAATGTGATTTTATAAACAGAGAGAATCAGAGAGCATTAAGCATTTTTGTCTTGACCATCCAACTCACCAGCACTGCCTTGCTCTATTTGTAAGTTTATCTTAGATTTGTGTTTTCTCTTAGAAATAGCTAGAAACTAGAAAGATTAGACTAAGTGTTTTTCTGTGATGTCAGAACTGTACTACTGAATTATTTAAGTATTTCTCTGTGATCTCTGAACTCTTGACTAGCACATTGTAATAAAAAGTATTGACTTGTGTTTTGACTATTTGTTATTAAATATCTTTAAACCCTTTCAATTGTGGCTGTTTTTGTAGAGATAATTTAAGCTCTTTAGAGTTTTTGCATGCCTTTGGTAAAATTGTACAAAGCCACTCCAATAGCTTTAGCCCTGTTCTATACTACCAATTGGATAATAATATTACACAGTAATAGTTGCACACCCTTTTAAGGGCCTTTGAGTAGCTGATAAATATTAGTGGGTGGTAGCAGCTGGTACTACTGTATAGTCTGGGAAAAAGGGGCACAACTGGATAACCTGTGCCAGCCTTTCCCAGGAGTGCCTGTGTGGTTGTATAAACTCTTCTCAAAATGTGTGTGTGTGTGTGTGTGTGTGTGTGTGTGTGTGTGTGTGTGTGTGTGTGTGTGTGTGTCAGCTACCTGGGCAGGGACACAAAGCACTGGTTGGACAGATAGGGTGCTGGAGGTTTTATTTAGCTTGCCCACTAGGCTGAGATATGGACCCTATAGCTGTACCAGTGGTGAGTCTTATTGGGGGCCTGGGGAGCGAGGGACCGACCGGCCCCGGACTGACTGTGATCTCTGTGTGCTCTTAAGGGAAATTGCACTTTACTGTGTGTATTTGTTATCCTTTCCTCCTATATGAGCCACCCCTCACTGGTTTTAGTGGTGAGGATTGAGGATCCTTGATTGCTTGGCCAGGGCACGGGCATCACAACTGGTACCACACTTCCATCTACTAGGTACAACTGTGTTTTCTAGTATAACATTTCGTAGATGTTACCACCCAAAATTCCACATATATCTGAATTATATTTTCTACTGAACAATAACTTTAGCCTTAATAATTCAATGCGGTAACAGTGGTGGACAATTTACTAAGAAGAAGCTGTCTATTTCTGTTTACCTACTTTGTCAGCAAGTTTAAAAGGAATTCCTGTTGTTTTTATATACAATGTCATTATTTTTCTTTTAAAGCCTTAGTTGTTTCTGGCTTTAACTTTAGCCATTCGTGCTGCTATTTATAATAATTGGTGTGCAATATTGTCTCATTAAGTGTTAACCCTGTATGCTAACAAATAAACTTATATATGTTCTGGAACTTAGCTCACATTAAAACAATTTGCACAGAACAGTTAATATATAAGCCTTAAAAGTGACACATTTATTGTCAAAATAACTGTTATTCTACAGCTTAATGCCCTCCCACAATGATTTTGACATTTTATTAATTCAGCAATTGCTACACAAGCAACATAATTTAACATTTTATATCTATTAGACATATTCTCTTTCTTTGTTGTTAAGGGTAGATAGGTCATTGATTTATTTGAATATAACCTTGAAAGAATTAGCTTGTTTTTAGATTTTTTGAACAGAAAATTAAATGTTCCAAAAAAACTTACTTTTTCCATAACAATGAGTACATTTTAATATTTGCATGTTGTATTCCCCATCTATCAGCAAATAGTCATTCTAAAATAAAATAATGCAACAACTTGTAAATGATTTTTGTAACAATAAGGGGATGATTCCTATTATCCCCAATCACTTCAAATTAAAGTTAGTGTTATAGTCTCCACAGAGTATAAATTATGCTTGATTTTCATCACTCTGCTGACATTGTTATAAAAAAAATCACTCTCAAAGGAAGCATATAATGCAGGAATAACCCATGCATGTTCTTTTTAAAAATAAAGAACCATGTCCTACTGGATCTTAAACTTGTTACATTTTAAGAAAACTGGTACATCTGCTCTCTTTTGTTATATTCTTTTAGCGTAATTGCATAATCTGGTTTAATATCGACCATTTTGCCAAATCCATGCACTTTACAGTAGACTTTCTATTGACAAAAAATATAAACTTTTAATTTCTTAAATAAGTAGACTGTAGTCTTCATTTTCACCAAAAATAAGTTACAGTCTTCAGTTTTACTGAATATGATAAACCATTAATCTTAAAAAAAAAAATGTTTTCAGCTTATCTTAGAGATAAGGGAAAAGGAAGGGGAGAATAAACTAACTAACTAACTAACTAACTAACTAACTAACTAACTAACTAACTAACTAACTAACTAACTAACTAACTAACTAACTAACTAACTAAATGGATAAATGGCTGAATGAATAGCTAGCTAAGTTACTAACTAACTAAATAAATAGATAAATGGTTGAATTAATAGCTAGCTAAGTTGCTAACTAATAAGTTGCTAACTAACTAACTAAATAAACATTGAAAAAATGGTAAGCTATAACAAATGAGTTCCTTATTCCAATTTCTCCTGATAATGATCATGCTTCTAAACAGCTCTAGAGAAAAGGAGTACGATAACATTCTTCTGTATGGGATCTGCCTCACCCACTATCTAATGACATTAAGAAATTTTAGATCTGACAGCACATCTGCATCTGTTTCATAAATTAATCTAGCATCTTGATAATTCATAACTAGCTAAGCAGGGAAAAAAGGCTGGCCTTAGATTTCATAAATATAGATTACCACTGCATAAGTGGGGTATTTATGTGAATTATAGTGTGCCATAGATACAGTATTTGAATCATAACCATCATTGCAAACATTGCAGCATGATGTGCATTCATGAATCATGCATCAAACAGCAGCTATGTATATTGCAGAACACAAGTTTTCCTCAGTGCACAGTAGGATTACAATTCATCACAAATACAGCAGATAACTGTACTAATGATACCCATTTATTAACCAGGTAGGTCTGCAGGACACACAGTCCCTTTTCAGGAACAACCCAGAAGCAATGTTTGGTTAATAGACCTGTGCAAGGATGCACAGTAGACAACTGATTGCTGAAGGAATTGAACCCTGTACCACAGGATCTACACTTCAGAGCCTTAACCCTCTGTTCCAACTGCCGGGTATAGAGAGTATTGACTATGATTGTTAAAAGATCATATGGTATCTGTACAGCAGGAGCCACTGTAACAGCAAAAGGAGGATACAACTATCATCACTGGAATGAGCTGCAACAGTACAGATAGAAATTTAGATATTTATGCCCTACAATATACTCATATGTGTGATGCTTGAAAAAAGTTAATTTACTCACTTATATAGACTTTACTGCTTAATAGAGAATTACAGCGAAATAAACACAGCTTGAAAGCTATTTGTTGGGAAAAAATGGCTTAACGCGCACACACACACACACACACACACACACACACACACACACACACACACACACACACACACACACATACACACACACACACACATGCACACCATGGGTATTCTACACCCGATCAAACAGGCACAGTACTGATGCCTGTTTGACTGATGCCATTTGGTCAACACAGACAGATGGCTGACAGGTGTATGAGATCATCAATATATGAGTATGGGAACATTTCCTTTCCACAGGGATTGTACGACCTTTTAGTTAGTATATATAATTAGCAAGGGGAGGTGCAGGGAGGCTTACTCCTCCAGAAAAACACTTGCTATTGTTTTAGCCTGCTTTAGCATAATCCTCACAGCATACACAGAATGTGTCTATATTTGATAATCCGATATTTTGATGTCAATCTCCTGGGTGTCAGCATTGTGTCTATTTGATTGAGAATATATACAGGAGTGTACTATGCTTAATCTAAAACACTCAAGGCTGACTACAACAAAACTGACTTCTTAGAGTAACCTTCCTTACTGTCATGAGGATCCCACAGTAGGTCCCTATATGTGCATAAAGGTTTGATAGTTTCTCATTTTTATCAGCAAACTTCACATGCATTACAACACAGGTTCTTGCAACTTTATGAGGAAACACTTGGAATGCTTGCTTATGTAAAGCATGCAGTCAGTAATTACAGATCAAAGTTTGCTGCTGGGTGGTGAAAAATAAAACTCAGGTAGAGCACGTTCAGGTAACTTTTCAAAGGTCACATTTGATATAAAAAATGTTTTTCTGCCTATTTCAGTCAACAGTGTAGCAAAGAAGAGCCTGTAATACCAGCTTTATTTTTAAGGTAAGGTTTATTTATAGGGATAATAAAACACCTTGTGCCACAGCCATCAAAATGCAGATTAATTCCATCACTGCTCTTGGATTCCTTGATTCACAGAGTTTCTAGCAAAATAAGACCTATTCATATCATCCTACTTAACAGCTACTAGAATTCCTTACACATAGGAACTGAAGTAAAATAAAATGTCCAAACCTCCATGTTTTTTCACTAAGCTTTACCTGTTTGTTTTTTCTTTGAATGCCAGTAGTTTCACACAGGTAATGCAAGAACAACTTCATCCATCACAGGCATATAAATATCCTGTGGCTTCTCTGTAAAATCTATCCTCAACCTATAGGTCAGAAACTTGAAACTTAGCAGGGATACTGACCTTGATATTTTCCCAAATGCATCTTCTGCCTCCTATTAATTTACTGCTTGTTACTGTTAAAGGGAACCATACCTGTATTGCAACAGTTAGCAGCCATGGTGTTACTTTATATATATATATATATATATATATATATATATATATATATATATATATAGTTGCTTATATCTTTGTTGATCATTTTCATGATAATCCTTTTCATGGTTTTGCATATTAACCTAGACAGACTAATAGGTCTGTATTTTCTGGGGTCAGTTGATGGTTCTCTCCTGTTAAGTGGGATCACCATTTCAGTCCTCCATGGTACAAAGCCTGTTTTGAGGTATAGTTGAAAAGTGACTCAAGTAGTCCTGATAGGTCATGATTTAAGCTATTTAAGAGTCATCCCGGGATGTTGTCAGGACCCACTGAGGCTGTGTTTTTAGCCTTAGCGAGTGCTGTCAGGAGCTGCTCTCTGATAAAAGTTGGGGGAATTATGCTAGTAGGCATTTCATAGGGGAGTTAGAGGGTAGTGATAGGTGAAGGTGGGGAACTGTTGAAGGCCTTGTGGCTGTATTTAACCTCTGAGGCTATCATGACCTCGTAGTTGGCCTTGTTGGACTCTCCTCTTAATTTTCTGTTTAGTTTAATTAGAGAGCATATATCATTATGGGAGTTGATATTCTGATTTTATTCATGACTGAAATCAATTACATTTATGACTGAATGACTGAATTTAGTCATGTATATGTAAATGCAAAATATTTATGATTGTATAACACAAATTGTATTAACCTCTGTCTTGATTGTATTCCTCACTGCATGGCTGTAAAGCCTCATTTCTACTGTTAAGGTAAAATAATATTTTTTTTTCTCTGTAAATTTTTTGTAATTTTTGTAAGATTAATGAAGCTTTTCTCCCTGGGCCTCCACTGGAAATGGGGCTGAGTGCTTAGTCAGACCATCCTGGAAATAAAAAAATAAATAAATGACTATTCTCTTTTTGTTATATAGAAAGAATTTTCAAATTTAGTTGTGGAAATCTTTAAAAGTTTGACATGCTTACTACAATGAAATACTTTCAAGCCACTTTAATGATGAACATATTTCAGTTATGCTTCCTTGAGATCGTCACAAGAAGTACGCATGATAGCAGCTAAAACAGTAGATTTAACATTTAGTAGCAGTGACTGGATTTAGTTTCATACAGGTGTGTGCAAAATTGCTTGAAAAGGAGGCCTCTAAGGGTAAGGAATCACATGTTTTAAGAGTTAGCCCTGAAAGATCGGTCACTTTGACATATTTGGTTTTGTGGTCACCTGAGGGTAGTTGCTTCATTTGACTGAGATCTGATATTGTATTGTGAGGTTGTAATGGTTACTTTACTGGCCAAGTAGAAGAATTTAGTTTTAACAGCTTGAAATGGCTTAATCCCAGATGTTTTCTACATATCTGGTCTAAATGTGTAGCCAAATGGCTTTTCTGAGGACCAGCCAGTGTACACCCTGAGAGAGAACAGCAAAATGAATCTACAGATTGTCTTTACCATTGCCTGTACAGAAGTTTTGATGAGGATGAGACTGAAGTATCTAGAGATGCTCATATTATAGTAAGATCCATTTTCCTGTTTCATGTCTACCATCAGCGGTAATAGCTTTTTGATCACTGTGAAGACTGGTAGAGAAGGGTGAAGGCTGCCAGACTAGCCAGATAAAATTTTATACATAATTCTGTCATTTGTAAATATGAATGTGAATCACAGACTTGTTGTCTTAAATGAAAAAAGTGCTGTTACAAAAATGTGGCAACAGTGCCCTCTACTGATCCAGTAAAAGCATGTTGTGATCCTTGATTTAAAGTCAGCTCTTGCCTATTGTTTTAAGGCTAAAGTTAATGACCAGAATTTACATATGGAATGTCCTTTATTGCTCTAAGTGTAAAATAATGTAAATGCTGTTTCTGTCAGCCTGGTAACACCAGGAAAATGTAAAAGATGATGTAATATTTAGCAGAACTGCAGTTTCAATTTAAACAGTGAGAACCAGAGATTATTAAGCATTTTTGTCTGACTATTTAACTCATAGCACTGCCTCTTGTTCCATGTAAGTAAGTTATTTTAGAAGTGTGTTTTCTTGTAGCAAAAGCTAGGAATTAGAAAGTTTAGACTAAGTGTTTTTCTGTGATGTCAGAACTGTACTACTGATTTATTTTAAGTATTTCTGTGTGATCTCTGAACTCTCTTGAGTAGCACTAACTGTGTAGTAGAAAGTATTGTGTTGTGGTTTTAATTATTTATTATTAAATATTTTAAAACCTTTCAGCTGTGGCTGGTTTGTGTAGAGATAAGTTAAGCCCTAAGAGTACATTGCATGTATATAAGGATCATGTACCAGGTCACTCTCATAAGTCTTAAGACTGTTTAGTCACACTTACCAATTGGATAATAATATTGCACAGTAATAATTGGACACCCTTTTAAGGGCCTTTGAGTTGCTGATAAGTATTAGCTGGGAGGTGGCAGTAATTAATACTGTATAGTCTGGGTAAAAGGGGCACAGCTGGATAACCTGAGCCAACCTTCCCCAGGAGTGTCTGTGTGGTTGTATAAACTTATCTCAAAGTATGTGTGTCAGCTACTTGGGCAGGGACAAGAAGCACTGGTTGGACAGAGAGGGTGCCGTAGATTTTAGCTTGCCCAGCTAGGCTGAGATCTGGACCCTATAGCTGTGCCAGTGGGGAGTCTTACTGGGGACCTGGGGAGCAAGGGATCGACCAGCCCCGGACTGACTATGGTCTCTGTGTGCTTCTAAGGAAAATTGCACTTTACTGTGTGTATTTGTTATCCTTTCCTCATATATGAGATACCCTCTCTGGTGTTAGTGGTGAGGATTGAGGCTCCTTGATTGCTGGGTCAGGGCATGGGAGTCACATATTAATTGTTTGGCAGTGGTGGGATATCCACATCACATATTAATTAGTTGGCAAATACTAATTGGCTTGTAGTGGTGTGGGCAGAGTGAATCCTGTAGCTTGTGAACAGTGAGCTTTGAGGGTGTTTTGTACTCTAAAACAGCCACTCAGTGAATACTCAAAGTTCAGATCACAATTGTTTTATTTCTTTTGTTAGCTTAGTTAATCAGGGTGAGCAGGCAGCATGTCAGCAGAGAAGTATGGAAAGCTGACAAGGAGCCAGCTGACGGAGATGTGCCAGGCTAGGGGGCTGGTGCATGGAAACCTGACTAAGGCAGACCTGATTGCAGCCTTGGTTACAACTGCATCAGAAAACAGCAACCAGGAGGACAATCAGACTGGCAGTGGAGATGTAATTGCCTCGGAGAATGGACAGCTCAACCTTTCTGCAGTGGACTTAAAAATCCAGCTGGAGCTAAAGAGACTTGAGTTGGAGGACAGGAGTGTGGAATTAAAAGCAAATGAGAGACTGCAACGTTTGCAGGCTGAGGAGAAGGAGAAACTGTTACGTCTGCAAGCTGAGGAACAAGAGAGGTAGTGACAGCATGAGAAGGAGATGTTGACTCTTCACCAGAGTCATAGAGGTAACAGGGAAGGGAGTAACTGGACCCCAGAAGCACAAAAGGTCAGTAAATTTCTTCTGCAGTTTAAAGAGGGGGGATAATTTTGATAGTTTCATTCCCATGTTCAAGAGGGTATGTAAACAGTATGATGCTGACCAAGGGCTCTGTGTACGATTCCTGAGCCCCTTACTCCATGGTAAAGCTGTAACTGCACTATCTAAAATGTTGAATGTTGCATGTTTTGATTATACTGCTGTAAAAAATTGTCTGTTAGAACTGTTTAAGTTAACACCTGAAACATACAGGAAAAAGTTTCATGAACATAGACACAAGGCAGATGAAAGTGTGTGTAAATATTTTGCTGAATTGAGCACTTATTTCCATAGGTTGGTGAGTGGATGTCAGATCATCACTTTTGAAGGGCTGGCAGACCTTTTGGTGAGGTAACAAGCCCTTAGCACTTTGCCTGAGGACATCAGGATCTGGTTAGCTGATAGACAATGTGCTACTTCAGATGAGTTGGGGAAGAAGGGAGACCTATACCTGGCAATCAGGGCAGCCCTGCAGAGGAAGGGGACCCCTATACTGCTCATGGGTCTAAAGGATCCCATGGGGGGCAGCACAGACTGCCCCAACAGAATCTGCCAGTAGCAGGGGAAGCCACTAGTCCAGGTACATGTCCAGGAGCTAGGGTTAAATGTTTTGAATGCAACCAGTGGAGCCATGTAGTATATATACAGGTGTCCATGGAGGCAAGGTGGGGAACAAAAGGTGAGGGAGCCAGTAAGTGAATGCCAACAGTAGGTTGTCTTGAGACAACAGGGATACTAAACTACCATCCTGCAGATGTCCTGATAGGGAAGGATTTGGATGAGGCAGTACCATGTTCTTATGCAGTTACACGCGGTCAGACTAAGAAACAAGCATGGGGGTCTGGTAGCCTGGGGGAGACCCAGACAGACTGCATACTTGTAGCCAGGACTGGTGAGGTGGTTACTTCAGGGAGTGAACTACTCTGTAGCAGTGAGACTGAAGGTGAGCCATAGCTGCTTGTGGGTACTGATGGTCCCTTGGACAGAGTGACTGCAAAGGTAGAGGTGAGTAGTAGTACCCAGGCTGACAGTGAGGCACCACTGTCAGAAGCTGCCAGACTTCCTGTGGAAGGGGAGCTGGGAAGGGTTACAAGGAGAGAGTTGAGACAGGTTCAGCTCTTAGACTCTACATTGCAAGGCCTGAGGCAGGTAGCTAGGGAGGCACCTGATTCTCAAGGAAAGGGGGAGTCTGTATACTGGGATAAAGGGTTACTATATAGAGAGTGGACCCCTGAGGGAGGACTAGAAGTTGAGAGAGTACAGCAGTTGGTAGTGCCTAGAGCTTACTGTCTGGTGCTTCTAGCCATAGCCCATGATATTTCCTTTGCAGGTCATATGGGCATAAAACTTGCAAAGAGGCATAGTATGCAGAACTTCTATGGGCCTGGAATTTCCAGAGATGTAACAGGGTACTGCAGGATTGGTGAGCAGTGCCAAAAGGTGGGCAAGGCAGGAGACAAGGTGAGAGCTCCTTTGATACCTTTGCCTGTGCTTGAGGAGCCATTTCAGAGGGTATCTATGGATATTGTGGGTCCTCTGAGTACCCCAAGTTCCACAGGGAAAAAGTATATCCTAGTGGTAGTGGATTATGCTACACGATACCCTGAGGTAGTGGCTTTGTCCTCCATTGAGGCAGAGAAGGTGGCAAATGCTTTGTTAGAGATTTTCAGCAGGGTAGGTTTCCAAAAAGAAATACAGACTGACAGAAGTGCCAATTTTGTGTCATACCTGCTGGCTTGTCTGTGAAAGTCCTGTGGGGTGAAGCACATGAAGACCACCCCCTACCATCCCCAGACTAATGGATTTGTTGAGAGGTTAAACTCTACAATCAAGTCCATGCTACGGGCATTTGCAGATCAGTTTACGAGGGAGTGGGACAAATATTTGCCCCAGCGGTTGTTTGCTTACAGAGAGGTTCCCCAGGAATCCATAGATTTTTCACCCTTTGAGTTGCTGTATGGGCATAGGATGAGGGGACCTCTAGATTTAATTCAAGATGAGTGGGAAGATGAGTGTGAGTCTCACAAAAAGTCTGTTGTGGCATACATCCTAAACCTCAGGACAAGGCTCAAGGAACTCATGGCTTGGCCCAGGAGAACTTGGCAGAAGCACAACAACAGAGAAAGGTGTGATATGACAGGAATGCTCGAGCTCCTGAGTATGCTGTGGGGCATCAGGTAATGGTTCTCATTCCTGTCAGACACAACAAGCTGCAAACAGCTTGGGAGGGACCCTACAAGATGGTAAGAAAGGTAAGAGATGTTAAAAACATGATGGAACTGCTAGGCAGATGGCAGGGGCACAAATTATACCATATTAACATGATGATACCTTACCATGATAGGGAGGCCCTTGTGCTGAGCATTTGCAGTGGATTGCAGGAGAAGTCTGAGGGAGATCTGGGGACTGATCTCAGTGAGGCTCTGGCTGACACCTCAGCAGAAAGGGTAGCAATGTCCCAGCAGCTATATCCTACATAGGTTTGAGAAATCTAAACAGTGTTGCAGGAATTTGGGGACAAGTTCACTGGGAAACCAGGGTGCACCCATCTGGTGCAGCACCAGGTGGATACTGGACCCCAAAGGCCTATTAGGCAGGCCCCTTATAGGGAGCCTGAGAGAGTCAGACAGACTCCGAGGGAGGAGGTACAGGAGATGTTGGAACTAGGGGTGATTCAAGAGTCCAACAGTCCCTGAGCCTCCCCAGTGGTGTTGGTTCCAAAGAAGGATGGCAGCACCAGGTTCTGTATGGACTAAAGGAAATTAAATAGTCACACAGAGTCAGATGCTTACCCCATGCCTGGGACAGATGAGGCCCTAGAGCAGCTGGGTGGGGCTAAGTATCATACAACCATTGATCTTACCAAACGTTACTGGCAGGTGCTCTTGACTCCCAGTGTTAGAGAGAAGTCAGCCTTTGTGACTCCTTTTGGCTTGTATGAGTTCAGAAAGATGCCCTTTGGGATGAGGAATGCCCCAGCAACTTTCCAGAGGCTGGTAGATAATATCCTAGCAAGAGCAGGAGGGTTTGACCTTGCTTACCTAGATGTTATTGCTATCTGCAGCCATTCCTGGCCAGAGCACCTTCAGCATGTCAGGGAGGTGCTGGGCAGACTACAGAGGGCAGGGTTGACCATTAAGCCAAGCAAATGTCAAGTGGGTATGACAGAGGTCTCCTACCTAGGACATAGAGTGGGGAGTGGTAAGATAATACCAGAACATGCCAAAGTGGAAGCTATTTAGGCATGGCCTAAACCTGTTACTAAAAAGTGGGTGAGGGCATTTTAGGTACAGCAGGGTACTACAGAAAGTTCGTCTCCAGTTATAGTACCATAGCTGCTACCATCACAGACTTGACAAGGAAGAACAGGCCAGATAAGGTAGTGTGGACCCCAGCATGTGAGCAGGCATTCCAGAAGTTTAAAGAAGCTTTGGGAGGACCCCCTGTGTTAGTCAGTCTAGATTATAGCAAATAATTTGTTGTGCAGGTGGATGCTTGAAACCATGGGGTGGAGACTGTACTTAGCCAGATTTCTTCAGAGGGAGAAGAGCACCCAGTGGTTTATCTCAGTCATAGGCTCCAACTCAGGGAGGAATGCTATGCAGCTGTAGAGAAGGGATGTATAGCCATAGTGTGGACACTGCAAAAACTTCAGCCTTATCTGTATGGAAGGAAATTCAGTGTTATGACAGATCACAACCCTCTAACATGGTTAAACAAAGCCAGTCAGCAAAATGCCAAGTTGCTAAGATGGAACCTGGGGATGCAAGCATATGATATGTCAGTGCAGCATTGCAGTGCGAGGAGTAATGCCAATGCAGATGGGCTCTCAAGACAGGGAATGGGGTAGGTATACTCAAATAGACCTAACCCTCTCAAGCAGTGTTTCTCAAGAGTCACTTGAAAAACTAGCTTGAGTTCTCCGAGCGGGGGTGAAGACTGGTAGAGAAGGGTGAAGGCTGCCAGCCTAGCCAGATAGAATTTTATACATAATTCTATCATTTGTAAATATGAATGTGAATCACAGGCTTGTTGTCTTAAATGAAAAAAATGCTGTTACAAAAATTAGGCAGCAGTGCTCTCTACTGACCCAGTATAAGCATGTTGTGATCCTTTGCTCTAAAGTCGGCTCCAGTCCGGCTAGATGAAGGCTTCCTGCCTATTGTTTTAAGGCTAAAATTAATGACCAGAATTTGCATGTGGAATGTCCTTTATTGCTCTAGGTGTAAAATGATGTAAATGAAGTTTCTGTCAGCCTGGGAACACCAGGAAAGTGTAAAAGATTATGTAATGTTTAGCAGAACTGCAGTTTCAATTTAAACAGTGAGAACCAGAGATTATTAAGCATTGTTGTCTGACTATCCAACTCACAGCACTGCCTGTTGCTCTATGTAAGTAAGTTATTTTAGAAGTGTGTTTTCTTGAAGCAATAGCTAGGAATTAGGAAGTTTAGACTAAGTGTTCTTCTGTGATGTCAGAACTGTACTACTTGTTTATTTTAAGTATTTCTGTGTGATCTCTGAACTCTCTTGACTAGCACTGACTGTGCAGTAGAAAGTATTGTCTTGTGGTTTTAATTATTTGTTATTAAATATTTTAAAACATTTCAACTGTGGTTGGTTTGTGTAGAGATAAGTTAAGATCTAAGAGTACATTGCATGTATATAAGGATCCTGTACCAGGCCACTCTAATAAGTCTTAAGACTGTTTAATCACACTTACCAATTGGATAATAATATTGCACAGTAATAATTGGACACCCTTTTAAGGGCCTTTGAGTAGCTGATAAGTATTAGCTGGGTGGTGGCAGTAATTACTACCGTATAGTCTAGGTAAAACGGGCACAGCTGGAAAACCTGTGCCAGCTTTCCCCAGGAGTGCTTGTGTGGTTGTATAAACTTATCTCAAAGTGTGTGTGTCAGCTACTTGGGCAAAGACATGAAACACTGGTTGGACAGAGAGGGTGCTGGAGATTTTAGTTTGCCCAGCTAGGCTGAGATCTGGACCCTATAGCTGTGCCAGTGGGGAGTCTTATTGGGGACCTGGGGAGCAAGGGATCGACCAGCTCCGGACTGACTGTGGTCTCTGTGTGCTCCTAAGGGAAATTTCACTTTACTGTGTGCATTTGTTATCCTTTCCTCATATATGAGACGCCCTCTCTGGTGTTAGTGGTGAGAATTGAGGCTCCTTGATTGCTGGGCCAGGGCACGGACATCACAATCACCATAAGAGATTTGTACTGATTATTTTGTTTGCTCTATGTGGTGGATGCAGAAGACAGTTTGGTCTATCCATAGGATAAAGCATCTGAACGAGTGGTTGTTTCAAGGTTTTGTCCTTAAGGGTCACTGATGGGCATTTTATGTACTTCCGTCTAGGCTTGAATCCCCCTGGCAATTTTTTATTTTTTTTAATTTTATTTTACATTTGTTGACCGGGATAGTATGACTGGATGCATGTCCATTTTCAGCGGAGGCCTGGGGAGAAAAGCTCCAAGGGAAGCAGATACAGCATTACATAATACCAGCATTACATATTACAAACAGACTATTTACAGAGATTACATAAGTAAGCAATGTTACAAAAGATAATCGATTTCCCATTGTTTGAAGTAACTCTGCAATGAAAATAGTGGGAAGAACAAATTCTGTTGTCAGATATTTTCCTTTCTGTTTACTGTGTGGACATCTAGCATTTTGCTGCATTTCTGTTTGTCTCCTTGCCTGGCATATTTTGAAGTTATAGCTATTGTTGCTGCAACATGCATTAAAATAATGGGCAAGTAATGGGTGTTTTATTTGTACTAATTTTATCTTTTTGGTGCATTCCTCATCTGAACATTCAGCTATCCCTCATGATAGCTCACTTGGTCTATTCATTTTCACCTTTCCCTTCAGTAAAAGCCCTATGGCTTATCGTTCCCTAGAAAAGGAAGACACATTTACTTGGAACAGTGCCATCATGCACAATCAGAAGAAATGTTTTTGTTGCATGTCCAAAACTCCCATCTCTGACTTTATGGGACCATACAATTGCTGCTCTTTAAGGGCATATGCATTCTGTCACACATAGCAGCACTTGGCTAAGCAATGCAGCCCTCTGCAGAATGGTCCTTTTATGCTCCAATTACAGCCTATTAATCTACGTTCATTGTAGGTGTCACCAGTCAAATGAGCCAACACTGCCTCCTTCCCGTCCTCCCTTTGAATTGGGTATTATTTTCCAACACTGCCTCCTTCTTATCTTCCCTCTCTTTTAGATGGGCACTATTTTCCAACACTGCCTCCTTCCCATCCTCCCTCCCTTTTAGATGGGTACTATTTTCCAACACAGCCTCCTTCCCGTCCTCCCTCCCTTTTAGATGGGTACTGTTTTACAACACTGCCTCCCTCCCATCCCGCCTCCATTTTAGATGGTTACTATTTTCCAACACTGTCTCCTTCCCGTCCTCCCTCCCTTTTAGATGGGTACTATTTTCCAACACTGCCTCCTTCCCTTCCTCCCTCCCTTTTAGATGGGTACTATTTTCCAACACTGCCTCCTTCCTGTCCTCCCTCCCTTTTAGAGGGGTACTATTTTCCAACACTGCCTCCTTACTGTCCTCCCTCCCTTTTAGATGGGTACTATTTTCCAACACTGCCTCCTTCCCGTCCTCCCTCCCTTTTAGATGGGTACTATTTTCCAACACTGCCTCCTTCCCTTCCTCCCTCCCTTTTAGATGGGTACTATTTTCCAACACTGCCTCCTTCCTGTCCTCCCTCCCTTTTAGAGGGGTACTATTTTCCAACACTGCCTCCTTACTGTCCTCCCTCCCTTTTAGATGGGTACTATTTTCCAACACTGCCTCCTTCCCATCCTCCCTCCCTTTTAGATGGGTACTATTTTCCAGCACTGCCTCCTTTCCATCCTCCCTCCCTTTTAGATGGGTACTATTTTCCAACACTGCCTCCTTCCCGTCCTCCCTCCCTTTTAAATGGGTACTATTTTCCAGCACTGCCTCCTTCCCATCCTCCCTCCCTTTTAGATGGGTACTATTTTCCAGCACTGCCTCCTTCCCATCCTCCCTCACTTTTAGATGGGTACTATTTTCCAACACTGCCTCCTTCCCGTCCTCCCTCCCTTTTAGATGGGTGCTGTTTTCCTCCCATACCCTGATCCATATGCTTTCATAGGTGACTGCTAGGCTAATGACCTCAGGTGCCTTTTCAAGTCTAGTCATGCTTCCTAAAAGTATTCAACATATTTTAGTAATCTAAGGTTATTTAAAGGGATATATGTGTCCATGGTACTATTTGAATATGCGTCCTCTATCAGAGTTTCCCAACTCTATGCAAAATATCTCCTACAGCTAATTGGTGCAAGGTGGGAGGGCATTCTGAAGTATTCAGTGTAGTTAAAGCATGTTCCTTCAGTTGTAAATACATCTCCTACATGTAGCCATTTATGTCACATAACTCTTCAATAGTATATTTCAGTTTGCAATAGTACATATTCATAACTGCTATTTTATATCTGTTTTTAGTTTCTGATTAATCTCATCTGTTCAGGATAACCATATTATAATTAAGTAATTTTTCTGGCAATCTGGTCTTTTAACAGTATGGGAACTTACTATGTATTTTTTTCCCAGAACTAGAGAATGCAAGTTAGTTCTATATTGCATGTTTGATTATCTAGCTATCCCCTTAAACAGTTGTCTTATGTTATTATTGGACACATAAATTTTAACAATTCTTATTAATAAACTTCCCATCACCCAAATCTTTATTTTTCCATATTTTATCAGCCTCCTTCACTAACATCACATATTATGCAGTTTTGGGGTATGATAATGGGAGTGGGACATCCACACTCAACAAGTAACTATTGATGATAAAGTGAGAGTGTAAGTTTCACCTAAGGTCACTATCACATGGACTCTGTTTAACTACATATTCTTGTTCACTGTTGAATCCTAGACTAGACAAAGTGCAAGGCTATATATCCAGACTGCCTGTGCAAGTACTTTGTAAATAAACTCTTCCCTGGAGATGCAGGAATATCCTACGTCTGGTACTCTACAAGCCCACCACTAGTAAGAGAGGTCTTTGGATAAAAATGTAGACAATTAGGCTGTTCAGTTCGGGTAGCATTATTCCAAGGAAATAGAAAACATTTGGTAAAATTAATTAGTTATCTCAGCATAGGAACTTACTTGTAGTTATGCTTAATGCTATCAGCATTAAGGTGAGGCCCTTTCCACAGGAGACAGCAGCTGGTGCCATTACACAAAATCCCAGTGTATTGGTTCATGCTTTTGGCCATGGCCACTGCATGTGTTGTTGTTAGGTATAAGAAATGCAAGCCTTCCTCTTCCTGATTAATCCATGTTTTTTAGGTGTCATTTTTGGAACTTTATAATATTTGCATATTGTGCATATGAGGTACCTCTGTAGCCACCTGATTTTCCCACGCTTACACATCAAAATCATCATGACCTGCACTTCTCAATGTTTTGTTTTGTCATTGCTGATGATCTCATTATTTATTCTGTTGTGTTCTGACTGATGTTTGGAATTCCTCTTCTGGGGCAACACACTCTAAACGAATCAAGTCTTGTGGATTTTCAAGATCGTCCATGCCTGTCTTCCATAAAGCAGAACTGAGCTTACATCAGATTGGTATATTTTAATTTTTATTTGCATGCTGATACCTTTTAGTTTTCATACACATTTATCAAGCTGGTAAAAGCTGTGGTGGCCATGTCTATATGATTTAAAATGTACTTAGGGAGGCATAAATTGTTCTACCTTCTATCCTCCCCAGCCACCATCTTTCTCAGGTTCCATTGTATATTGTGCCTTTGCTCCATGTATTAGCTTAACTAGCCAATATTAGCAGACATGAATTCATTAATTTCTAAAAGATATAGAATATTATGCCATCTAGTATTAACTACCTTTTAACTAGTAGCTTCTGTCCCACTCTTTTACTTCTTACTGACATCCCTTAATATCTTATTCTTACATAACAGCATGTGCAAAAGACTTGCCAAGTACACACAATGTTCCTTATGTCAATCCCTGTCTGGAGCATCATTTAAAGCAATATAATTATGGCAGGCAGTACGTGTTTATAACAAATCTTTCCTCTAAGAAAATGGCAGCCTTTCAAATTGTTTTTTTTTCTGTAATCATAGAAATATTTCTATCTGTGGTACAGCACCCTAATCCTTATGTCACTATCCTATATGTCAGGCATATTGGTACTGGTACATTAAGCTAGCAAAATGCAAATAGTCTCAAGACTTCATATATCAATATCTAAAGTGCAAAAAAGGCTTCCATCTCGCACTAAGGACCCTGAAATAGTTTATCCAGGTTGAGTCCCTATCAGATGGTTAAGTTTTCAGAAACTCGAAATTACTATGGTCGAGACCACATGATCAAGTTTTTAAAAACCAGAAGCTTTTGAATGGAGACTGTGGTACAGTGTGGATCGAGAAATTTACCCTTTTCCTCACTGTCGAGTGATCTCAGACTTGGTATATATAATTTGCAGTGGGTGTGGGGGGCCATAGCCCCCCACATGGGGGATGCAGGGGGCTTGTCCCCTGCACAAATATTAAAACAAGGTAGATTTTTGTGTTTTTTTTATGTTTGAGTTTAATTTTGAGTTTCTGAAAACTTGATCATCTGACATACACCCTCCTGGTTATATAAATCCATAGTCAGATAAGTTATATAAAGGAGTAGGTGGGAGTGCTGTTGTCTGTGCTGTTTAAGTTTGCTCTTTTGAGTGTCTTCTGTTTGATCAGATAATTATATATATATATATATATATATATATATATATATATATATATATATATATATAAAAGGGGGTTGATGCAACTGTATGAATGGGCTAGATTAACTGGAATGGGTCAGGACTATATTTCAGCAGACTCAGCCATAATTATAGTTTTATATAAATAACTAGTCATATTCTGTTGCACATGCTAAGTGATCTTCCTCTTTAGAATAGATGAATACATGCCTTCAGAATAGATGAATATATGTCCTTAGAATACATGAATACATGCCTTTAAAATACATGAATACATGCCAGGGTAACTTTGTAAAAGAGAACTCATTTCAAACACATGAAGTAGCTGAATAGGTTTCACCATAATCTCACAAAACATGATATGTCTAAACACTAGACTAGCTCTGATTGAACAAACTACTTACTAAACTACACAAAGGACGAAAATATGGGTACCCTACTCAAAAACACATGTGATGCAAACATTTAGACTGTACTGTCATGTGAATATCTCACAACAGGACATCCAGACTAAACACAAAGGGCAACCCCTACATCCCAGTTTTATTATGCTCAGTTCAAGTTCACTCCATTTCTAAGAAATTACCTGCCTCCCACACATCCATCAGAATAATAAAATGGAACCAAACCAGTGCCACATCTGAGCTCAGACTCTGGTAGGTTTAGTGTAGTCATCACATTAAAAAATGGTTTAGAACTGAAGTTATTGACAAAATATGATAACTGCTAGATAAGTATGTGACAAGAAAGTGTTCCATTACACATTCAACTCCACTGTCTCTACTGTGTTAAATTTCATTAATTATATACCTTGATGTTCAAATGCAGTAGAGTGATTGTGCCAAACTATCTACATAATCTCATGATAGGATACAATATATGCAATATATGAAGGGAAAATTGTTAAGTTTAAAGAAAAGGCACATGAGTTCAGATTTTGGCTAGGTATGTCTAAAATGATAACATTGTTGTATAAAAACTGTCAAATGTGTGACGTGCCACAAATGCGGTTCTGAAAATGTAATGATACTTCACAAAGGTCAGGACAATTCATGGAGTGAAGTTGTTTGAAATTTACTTCAGTTGAAGGATCATAAACATCTCATTTCTTGTGATTACTGTTCGAAGAACCCTGAGGTTATCACCCAAAAGGTACCGCTTCTCTAACTGTCATAGCACTGTTGAAATAAGCTTGTTTCTCAAAATGGTATTCCTGATATGTTCTTCATAACTTGTTTGAAGCAAAAACATACACTACCTCCTCCAAACCAGATTAATTGTTTAACTGTGATTAAATAACAGGGGTCAACCAGTTCAGCCAGTTTCATTCACAGAATGCTTCTGTGTACATAAATTATACTGATTATGTACTCCTTAGATGTCAGGTTGTGATCAAATGAATAACTTAATATATAAATGAATAATGACCACAGTAGCGTATTTCAGATCATTGAGCACACAAGGTGATCCGCTATGGCGACCCCTAACTGGGAAAAGTCGAAAGAAAGAGAGAGAGAGAGAGAGAGAGCTGTCATGCAATGCAACCACACACACACACACACACACACACATGCACATATTCTCTGTCACATGCACACTTGTACAGAATATTAACTCATCTATGTAAAAAACTAGATACCATTTTACTGGATGTCTTGCAGTGGCAGTTCAACAGAACATGTATTTGTCACCAGCACAGACCACATAGCACAACAGATGGCTGTTTAATTAAGAATAATTTAATAAAAAAGTCTTGCCCCATACTAACACCTTATAATCAATCCTCAAGAACTTGACTTTTCTTTTACTTTAGATTTTCAAACAGCAATAGGCACCAGCCACCTGATACAGCCTGTCAAATGGAAAATACCTGCTGCCTAGTCTAGTAACCCAAACAGGTCCATTGAAGCATTGCTTCTGCTGCCCAGAAATGGCAGAAGGATGATTAATAAAGTGTAATAATCTCATTCACTATGGAAGTAAGCCTAAATGCTGGTCTGTTTTAAAAAGCAGCCCAGCTAAATTATTTGACTTTTTTTAAACAGAAATTAGAATGAACAAGAATATTAATTATTTGCCAGATTTTAAAATAAGTTGTGCTTTACATGCTTTGAAAGCTCTGTTTTGTATGCTGTCGTATCACTGTATTGGACTGTTCTTTATAGGCTGAACCTTAATTTGTTCCTGATGATCAATGGTTTATTCCTGGCAACAAATTCTAAACAAATAAGCAAACAAACATATAAATAAATAAAATGTTTAAAATCAGTTTGGAGTGATGCAGTCTGGCAGCCTTGTAGTTCAAGCTACACCTGGAGGTAGTACAACTCACGTCTTAGTGCGACCACTGGAGACATTGAATAAACTTCTAAAGGCTGCTCATTGTACTGAGACGCATGCTTGGAGATGCAAATTCATTCTCAGGAAGGACTTTTGTTTTCTCACAATAGTTATTTCAAAACCTACACCATAATTAAATGTGTTGTTCACCTACAAAGCTCAATGGGTTTGCAATTGCAACTTTGTTATACACTGGGAGGGCCTAGTTCAAAAGGAATAATAGACACTCTCTCTTTTTTGATATTTTGGAGTCATTGCTGCAAATTTCTAGAAGTTCTGTTCAATGTGTTTTGGAAATACATTACTGTGACATCTTCTTCTTTCTCTTCTAGTAAGCCAAATTCCTCAGTATCATTTTAATGAGATAAATCTTGGTCAGAGTATGAATCATCCAAAAACCAAACTTCACACCAGTTATCACCAATTAAGAAACTTAGTAAAAAAAACACATTTGGAATGATAAAAAGGTTTACTACATCTTACTCCAACAAAAACTTCAAAACAACCCCAGAAATTCTGGACTGCCATAAAGCAACTTTTAAACCCAGGGCAACCACTAGTCCCACCTCAACCTCCCGAGTACCACCGACAACACACCAAGCCAATTTAACTCACACTTCATAAACTCTATACTGTCCCTAATAAATAATAAAAACAACACTCCACTATCTATTCCCAATAATCCTTCACCTCAACCCAACTCCTTTTCTATTAGCCACATTCAGACCGCCTTCATAAAAAACTCATAATGCAACTAAAACCCACATCCCTTGCCGCAGATCTACTGCCCAACAAATTTCTCAGACTACATCTCTTATCCAGTCTCCCTACTCCTTAACTATTCCATCTTTGAATATGTTCCTAACTTTGGAAAATCTCCCACATCATCCCCTTGCATAAAGGAGGCACTTCCACAGAATTATCAAACTAGAGGCCTATAGCCATATTCCCCCCTAGCAGAAATACTAGAAAAATACATACATTCACAACTCCTCTCCTACTTGCTACACAATAACCTTCTTTCCAGCTCTGAACATGGTTTTAGACCAAAATATAGCACCACAACAGCTCTCTAAAGCTTCACAGACTTAGTTAACCAACACAAAAATAGCAGCAAACTCATATCATCCATCTTCCAATTTGAAATGTCCAGTGAAATATGTCAAAGGCTTTTGACAATGTATCCCATCAAAAACTACTCAACTGATTTGTGATGCCCATGCACTGGCCCAGTAATGAAGGAGCCTCGATCCTCACTACTGGGTACTCAGAGGCCCCACAATGTCCATAGCTACCCTCTGAAATGACTCATCAATCACAGGCAAAGGTATCAAAGGAGCTTTCACCTTGTCTCCTGCCTTGCCTACCTTTTGGCACTGCTCACAGGTCCTGCAGTACCCTGTTACATCTCTGGAAATCCCAAGTCAATAAAAGTTCTTCATAATATGTCTCTTTGTACATTTTATGCCCATATGACCTGCAAAGGGAATATCATGGGCTATGACTAGAAGTGCCAGATGGTAGGCTCTAGGCACTACCAACTGCTGTATTCTCTTACCCTTTAGCCCTCCCTCAGGGTTCCACTCTCTATACAGTAACCCTTTGTCCCAGTATACAGATTCTCCCTTCCCTTGAGAATCAAGTGCCTCACTAGCTACCTGCCTCAGGCCTTGTAATGAAGGGTCAGAGAGCTGAGCCTGTCTCAACTTCCTCTTTGTAACCCTTCCCAGTTTCCCTTCCACAGGAGGTCTAGTATCCTCTGACAGCAGTGGCTCACTATCAACCTGGGCACTACTACTCACCTCTGCAATTGCAGTCACTCTGTCCAAGAGAACATTAGTATTCACAAGCAACCTTGACTCATCTTCAGTCTCACTGCTAAAGGGTATCCCCCTCCCTAAAGTAACCACCTCACCAGTCCTGGCTTCAAGCATGTGGTTTGTCTGTGTCTCCCCCAGGCTACCAGACCCACATGCTTGTCTCCATGCCTGACTATGTGTAACTACATAAACACATAGTACTGTCTCATCAAAATTCTTCCCTATCAGGACATCTTCAGGATGGTAGTTTGGTAACTCTGTTGTCTCAAGACAACCTACTATTGGCATTTTTTCATTCCCAGTTACTGGCTCTCTCACCTTTTGTTCCCCACCTTGCCTCCATGGACATCTATATGCCACATGGCCCCACTGGTTGCATTCAAAACATTTAACCCTAGGTCCTGGATGTGTACCTGGACTAGTGGCTTCCCCTGCTCCTGGCAGATTCTGTTGGGGCAGTCTGGGCTGCCCACCATGGGTTTCCTTAGACCCATGAGCAGCACTCCGTGTCCCTTTCCTGTGCAGGGAAGTTATAGGTCTAGTTATAGGTCTCCCTTCTTCCCCAACTCCTCTGCAGTAGAGCATTGTCTATCAACTAGACAGATCCTCATGTCCTCAGGCAAAATGTTAAGGGTTTGCTCCCTCACCAAAAGGTCTGACAGTCCTTCAAAAGTGGTGACCTGATATCCACTCACCCACCTTTGAAAATAAGTGCTCAGTTCAGCAACATATTCACACACACTTTCATCTGCCTTGCGTCTATGCTCACAAAATCTTTTCCTATCAACTTCAGGTGTTAGCTTAAAAGATTCTAGCAAACAGTTCTTTACAACATTATAGTTTAAAAAGTCAGTGTCAGATAGTTTGGACCGAACATTACAGCTTTACCATGGTGTAAGGGGGTCAGGAACTGTACCCAGAGCCTTTGGTCAAAATCATGCTGTTTACATATGCTCTCAAACATATGAATGAAACTATCAAAATGTTCCCCTTCTGTAAACCGTGGAAGAAATTTACTGACCTTTGTTACTTCAGGGGGTTCATTTACTCCCTTCCTCATTACCTCCATGACTCTGGTGAAGAGTCAGCATCTCCTTTTCATGTTGCTTCTGCCTCTCCTTCTCCTCAGATTCCAGGCGTAGCAGTTTCTCATTCTCCTCAGCCTGCAGACATTGCAGTTTCTCATTTTCCTCACTCTCTAGATGCCTTGGTCTCACTGCTGCTTCTATTTCAAAACACTTGGCCTCCAACTCAAGTCTCTTTAGCTCCAGATGAATTTTTATTCCTCTGTAGAAAGGATGAGTGGTCCATTCTCTGAGTGTTGTACATCTCCAGGGTCAGTCTGATCATCCTCCTGTTTGCTAGTCTTGGATGAAGCTGTAACTAAAGCTGCAGTCATGTCTGATTTAGTCAGGTTTCCATGCACCAGTCCTTTAGCCTGGCACATCTCAGCCAACTGGCTTCTTGTCAGCTTGCCATACTCCACTGCTGACATGGTTTTCTGTTCTCCCTGACTAACTAAGCTAAGATAAGAAATAAAACAATTGTGATCTGAACTCTGAATGTTCACTGCGTGGCTGATTTAGAGTACAAGAACACCGTCAGTGATCACTGTAAACAAGCTACAGACATTCACTATCCACATCACAAACCAATTAATATGTGATGTGGAAAACTTACCACTATCAACCAATTAATATTTGATGTGGATATCTCACCACTGCCAAACAATTAATATGTGATGCCCATGCACTGGCCCAGTAATCAAGGAGCCTCAATCCTCACCACTATCACCAGTGAGGGGCATCACATTGGGAGGATACAAAGTACACACACACAGTAAAGTACAATTTCCCTTAAGAGCACACAGAGATCACAGTCAGTCTGGGGGCTGGTTTCTCCCTTTCTCTCCAGATCCCCAATAAGAATCTCCACTGACACAGCTATATGGTTCAGATCGCAGCCGTGTGGTCTAGCTAAAACCTCTAGCACCCTCTCTGTCCATCCAGTGCTTCATGTCCCTGCCCAAGTAGCTGAAATACACACACTTTGAGATTTGAGTTATATACAACACACAGATACTCCTGGGGAAAGCTGGCACAGGTTCACTAGCTATACCCCCTTCTGCCAAGACTATAAGGTACAAATCACTGCCACCAACCACTACTTATCAGCTACTAATAAGCCCCTTCCCAAAGGGTGACCAATTCTACTGTGTAATGTTACTGTTATCCAAATAGTAAGTGTGACCCAGGGCTGAGGCTATTGGAGTGTCTTGCACAATATCAGCAAATACATGCAAGTACTCTCGGAGCTTAAATATCTCTACACAAAACAGCTGCAGTTAAAAGGTTTAAAAATATTTAATAATAAATAATAAAAACACAAGATAATACTCATTAATTCAACACAGTGACAATAGAGAGATCAGAAATCACAGGAAATACTTTAAAACAAAATTGTAGGACAGTCTCACATAAATATAGAAAACAGCTAGAATAATTTGTCTATATTCCTATCTATTTCTAAGAGAAATACTAAGATCTAGGTCTTACTTACAGAGCAAGGCACAGTGCTGGTTAGTTGTCAGATTCAGAACAAAATACAAAATGCAATCTCTTTCTCTTGAGATAGTTCTTAAATTGATAATACACATTACTGCTGAGTTATTTCAGATTACATCATTCTTGTCATTTCTGCTTAAGTTTCCCAGGTGCACAGAACTTAAAATTTAACATTTCTTTGCGATCTGCAGATGCCAAGAAATAACAGCAATGAAAGACACTTTACATGTGAAACCTAGTAATTATCGCTGTCATAGGACAATATCAAGAATTTCCAGATGCAGACATCCTGTCTCCTAGCTTGAGATCACACACAGTCATAACATTCTTTACTTATCAGCTTTCTTCCAGCAGGGTGCACCGTGGTTACATTTTTGAAGCTCAACATATAACACAGTTTTCTTACATTTGACAAACAAGCCTGTGGATCATATTAATATTTACAATGACATAGAATTATTTACAAAATTATATCTGTTTGGGGTGGCTGCCTCTCAGTTTATCACATGATTATCCACCATAAATCTCTTCCAATCTGCCATATCATGGTTTCATAGCTACTTGTCTGAATGCCAACAAGCAGTGACATGGCAAAATGAAATCTCAAGGCTGCTATCTGTCTCAGTAAGTGTCCCACAAGGTTCAATTCTTGGGCCACTGCTTTTTACTATCTTTACTAATAAATTCAGTACTGCAACCAGCCTAGCAACAATTGTACAATATGCAGATGATTCCACTCTCATCCGCACAGCCCCCTCCCTCCCTGAACTCCTGGACAGAACCCAAAAAGTTGTTACAGACATAGAACAGTTTCTTACTGAAAACTAACTCATAGTTAACCCCAACAAGACAAAACTCATACTCATTCTCAAATAACAGAACTCCAGAGCCTCCATTCCCTTTCTTCAGGTTCTCCTGTAACAGCACCAAAGTTGAACCAGTTGACAATACCAAGTTACCAGGGGTCACAATTGACAACTCACTAAAAATATGATAAACACATAGCCCTAGCCATAAAAAAGGTTCACATCAAACTTGGCTCACTATATAGAGCCAAACCTTTCCTCACTCCTACTACCAGATAGTGTATAGCCAGAACACATATGCTTTTCAATATACTGTATGCTTCCTCTATTTTCACAAACCTTTGATCTGATGTATCCAAATTAGAGGCCTGCTATCATAAAATAGCTAGATTTGCTACTAACCTCCGTAACAGATCACACCACTACTCCGCTCTCCAACAACTAAAATGGCTCAAATTACCAAATCTTCTATCACTCAACCAACTTGCAATAGCCCACACCATTATACACCAACCAGACAACTGCCCTTCCCTTTAAAAATTAGTTTAACAGTACTCAACCAACTGATCCCTGTGGTTATCCAACAAGCTTCTGCTAAATGTTACTAAAGCCAAAAATAGTTTCAGAGATTCTCTGTTCTCTAACCAAATAACAAAAATCTGAAACACCTTACCCCAGCATACACTCAACACTGCTAGCACCATTAAATTTAAGCTACTTCTCAAGGAACACCTTAACAAAAGGTGGCAATGCTCCTGTACTACCCCTGGATGATCTGGTCATACCCCACCCCCTCCCTCACTATTCTTAACTGATCCCCTCCACATCCTATCTGCTATCCATAACTCTGCTTAACTATCAACTGAAACACCTAAAACCTATATGTAATGTGTCTATAAGATCTCTTTACTTACTATTCAACTGTATCTTGTACAAATAATAAAGCAAATAAGCTATATTGTAATAAGTCATGTTATTAATTTTGACAATTTCCACCTGGAATTAAACAACTAGTTATTTTTTTATTTACTCATGCTATGTAAGTACAATTTTAGAAGAAGCTATGTTGTAGTCAATCTTGTTATGTTTGTCAATTTCTAACTGCACGGTAACTGCTTAATTTTATTATGTGATATATCATACCATGTAAGTTCAATTTTCTACTTAGGTTCATAGGTTCATAGGTTGGTACTAGGCTATCGGCCCTAGGGCCTATACAAACCTAGCCATAACAATTCCCTGGCTATTTCTTCCCAGAATATTTACTTCCCTGGTCCCTTGTCTAGCAGGGTGACTGACATGATCTCCAGGGTGAATTTCCTAATGCCCATCCAATCGTCAAGGTTCCTTTTGAAGAGGGCCAAAAAGGTGCTCAGCTTGACATGTATGGGCAGTCTATTCCAGAGTATGGGGAGTCTCTGGGTCAGGAACCTATCCTTCCAGCATGTTTTGTTCATTGTGATGACCAGGTTTAGATCCCTGGACAGTGTGGCTCTGAGGGATTAGGATTTCTTTAAGTGTAGCATGTCCAACAGTACTGGGTTTGACATGGCCTTGTATGTTAAGCAGAGATTGCCTCTGAGTAGACGATATGCGACAGAGTATAGCTAGAGTTTTTTTAGACGGTCAGCATAGGGCATCTGCTTTAGGCTTGTGATTCTTTTAGTGAAGTATTTCTGTGGCTTTTCCAGTTGTTGCAGATGTCTTGTGAGGTACATACCAAATGGGGCGTTGTACTCTATAATGGGTCTAATGAGGGATGAGTACAGTGGGACAATGACCTCCTTTTTTCTGGATGAAAAGCCCTTAGTGATGAGGTGTGCCACATAGAAGGATTATCTGACTGTTGTGGCTATGTGGTTATCAAAGGTGAGACCACTGTCCACCTGTGTCCATAAGTCCCTTATCACACTTTCAGTGTTTAGTGTACTGCCACTTATGTGGTAATTCATGGGTACATGGTTTCTCCCAAAGGGGATAACTATACATTTCTTGACATTGAGCTTGAGCTTATGGGTCTGGCACCAAGCATCTGTTTCTGTAAGGCCCTTTTGTAGAATATCCACATCATTTGGTTATTCAGTAATGGCTCCCAGTTTGCAGTCATCTGCGAACTTTGTTAGCCAGAGTCCCTTAGTGCTGGCCTGTACTTCAGAGAAGTAGATGACAAACAAGAGCGGTCACAGGACTGAACTCTGAGGTACTCCGCTTGTCACTTGCCTAGAGCTGGATTGTGAGTTGGCTACTTTTACAGTGTGGGTTCTGTCAGTAAGCCATTTGGCAACCCATCGAGTGATGTAGGGATTAATGCCCAGCTTGCTAAGTTTATTTATGATTCCAGACTGGGGGATGGTGTCAAAGGCCTTGGCGAGGTCCAGATAGGCTGTGTGGACCTCCTTACCCTTGTCCATGGCTCTGGAGACTGATTCAAAGAAATCAATCAGGTTGAGGAGACAAGATTGGCCCTTTACAAAACCAAACTGGATGAGGTCCAATGTTTGAAGGTTGCCAACGTCTTTGTTTATAAGTTCCATGATAATGTGTTCCATGGCTTTGGAGATCAGGCTCGTCAGACTGATGGGATGATAGTTCCCCCCTTCTGGAGTGGGATAACTGAGGTGAGACTATGATTAAACATGACACTTAGGTGAGGTGCCAGTTCATTTTGTAGTTCATATAGTACACAGCACGGGATGATGTCTGGTCCCATGGATGCTGTATTCTTAGCTTTGGAGAGTGTGTTTTTTACCTGTGTGGCCATGATTACTGGAATTTGGCAATCTTTTGGTACTGAGATAGGCCCTTTAGGGGGTGAGAGGGGGGTGAAGTTGGCACTGAATCTATCTGCCAGGATATTGACAATACCCTTAGGATCAGTATATTTAATACCATTCTGTTATAGCTCAGAGCAGATCTGAGCATTGCCATTTAGATTCTTGACATAACTATAGAATGCCTTGTGGTTTTCCTTGGTATCTTTGGCAATTTTATTTTCGTAACTAGCTTTGGAGGATTTTATGAGGGATATCAGCTTCTTACTGAGGCTGGTAAGGGAGTTTTTTGCATCCTGGGATTTTACTCTTTTCTGCAACAGTTTCTTCCTTCTGTTGTATAGTTTGTTTATGGCAGAGAACCATCAGATTGGGTTCCTTTTTTTGGAGGAGACCATCTTGGTTCTGTTTGGAATGGCATAATACATGCACAAGTGGATGTGCTTGTACAGTGCCTTAGTGTAGGATTCAGCAATCGAACTTTCAGTTCCTGTCTGCATGGGTGTCATGAAGTTTGTCACTTCTAACTTGAGTAGCTTGAAGTTGGCTTTGGAGAAGTTTTTTATGGCGGTTTCCCTACTGGGGGGTGGGGGCGGGATGTGGACATCAAGGGTGATTAGCTTATGGTCAGACCTGACCAACGAGGGGGTAACAACTGGTGTGGAGCATCGATCTCTCATGTTGGTAATGACCAGGTCTAGGATATTTGAGTCCCTGGTGAGACTATTGATTAGTTGATCCAGGGCGTTGGAATTTATCTATTCCAAGAACCGTTAGGCAAAGGTGTTGGTACCCAAGTAGTTTTCCCAATTAATGGCAGGGTAGTTAATCTTGTAAACTGAAATGGAGCTTTTTTTCCTTGGGCCTTTGCTGAAAACAGGCTCCTAGCCCAGTTAGACCTTCCCGGTAAATAAATGAAAAATTAATTAAAATAATATAGAAATAAATAAATAAATAAATAAAATTATGTTTTAAACACTTGGAATCTCAGTCGTACCTTCCAGCACTATTCCTTTTCTGTCCTGTTCTAGATATAAAGCTCTGCTAAAAAAGCTGAAATGTGATTTTAACATATTGCATATTTTCGTTTATGTTTTTTTTTGTCAATTTCCATTTACAGTACACCATTCAGTGGACCATTCTGTTGCCAGAGAGCAGGGAAGGCTCCTGAAACATATGATTCCCTAGTTTGTTTTCCTGTAGTTAGGTTTGTTATTCTTCCTTTCGCTTTTTATTTCCAGAGTAGCAACATGTCAGAGGAGGCATTTGCATAATAATGAGTACTTCCCATAATGGGCTGTTTAGCTGGCCCTCAAACATCTTTTCTGTTAAATCCCTTTTACATTCTGTTGTCATCTTAGCAAATTAGAGGCTACCTTGTTGTGATCCTGTACTGTGATGTAAGGTTACAGTACTCTGAAAAGATGGAAAGGTAAAAATGTATTGTTTCTTTTTTCTGAGTTTAAGGTAACATCCATTTTCTGTAAGTATAAATTTTTATTGTTTTGTAACACTTCTCCCATTTCAAGTCTATGCAACTTTGAAGGTTGTATAACAAGAGACTGGAGGCATGAGTGTGTGTGTGTGTGTGTGTGTGTGTGTGTGTGTGTGTGTGTGTGTGTGTGTGTGTGTGTGTGTGTGTGTGTGTGTGTGAGTGTAGATGGATGAGTGGGGGAGACAGTCCTACAAAAACAATTACTTTTGTTTATTTACTGTTTTGTGCTGTTTTGTACAGTGATTTGCTAACATTACAATTCTAGTTTGTTTATATATTGCACTTGTGATGTTTTGATTCTTCACTAAGGGAGAAGATACAAGATGAAATCTGTATGTTGAGTGTTTCTGTGCTATGTCATGATCTAAGAAGCAGATAAAGTATTACAAATGATATTCCTTTATTTATATGCAGCTATCAAATGGGCTGGCCTTAATCATTCTTCTCGCCTGACCATAACTTCTTATGCTTATCCTGTAGATCCACCCAGCCCAACGCAGCATGTTTATTCTTCCATAGCTGCATTGGCATCATACAGCATCACTCAGTAACCAAAGCATTCGTAAAAACATTACAGCTGCCAAGTAGTACATACTTCCTCAATCCCTGCTGTCAGTGGAAACATTTTACAGTAGCGCAACATTATCAGTCATCCTGGTTTACTACAGAGAAAACAAAAGTCATGGGTACAGTGGTAAGAAAGCCCTCATGCTGAAAAACAGTGTAAGAGTGGTACTAGCTCTCATCCAATCATGGTCCTTAAGTCAAAGGTGCTTTTCTAGCTCAATGTGTTAATATTTTAGATGAGCATTTCTGCCCCTGAACTTATTGAATCTGGAAAGGAACTCCAGTTACAATGACACATCAAATGATAGTGTAAAATAAACTCAATGTATTATTCCAGCTATTGGCCCTATTTGTCTT
The DNA here is from genome assembly GCF_019279795.1 of Protopterus annectens. Classification (NCBI taxonomy): domain Eukaryota; kingdom Metazoa; phylum Chordata; order Ceratodontiformes; family Protopteridae; genus Protopterus; species Protopterus annectens. The sequence goes on along the minus strand of NC_056741.1, from coordinate 308,891,021 downwards.
GAATGCTTTTGGTATTCTACTTTATCCTTTGCAGATGATGCTTTGTTTCATGATTATTTTTTCTAGCCACCACAGGACATCATATGATGGCTTCTTTGTCTACACTCAGTTAGCCCATTTGTTCATAGGTTCATGCATTAGTAATAGGCTAACTGCCATTGTGAGCCATTTTAAGCCTAGCCAATTAATCAATGTGAGAATCAAACCCTGCACCAGTAAGGAAAATATTTTAACCATTATGCCAACCTCCCTCTGATAAATACATGGTTATGTCTAGATTAGAAACCCGAATGCCACTACACAAGCTAATTGCCCTAGTCCTTTGAACCACACAGGCTGCCTTGTTCCTTGACTTGGGAGCTATGTATCTCCATGATATGTGAAAGCTATACAGCCCATTTGTTCCTGCATAGGTTGCTCTATCAGCTCTTTCATTCATTCCACAAAGGCAGGAGATAAATGGTAGGATGTAGGACAGCTTTCTGTGGACCAGCATATCCTTCTGTAGTGGACCACGCCTTTTCTTGTGGCAACTCTTCAAGCATTACTGTGTGATGTCTGCTGAAGAGAATTTACCCCTGCATACTGAATTCCCCAGCTTGTGCATATGCACCCCAGCAGCCTATGCTTAATAGACCCCAGCTCCATAGGTGCATAAAAAGAAAGGACCTCATTAGGTGTCACCCAAGTGATGAATCTGAGCTGTCTCCCTATCCCCAGGATGTGAAATCTGAGACCAGGTGCTTGCTTTCTTTTTCCCCTGTCAGCTCTGTCAGATGGTAGGTTTGAATTGGTATAATGGATAAGGTGTTTACCTTGCAACTGCAAAGCACAAGATTTGATTCTCACCTTGAGGGAAATTGCCTAGGCTTAAAATGGCCCACAAGGGCAGTTAGCTAGTACTTACCCATGAACCCATGCCCAGTCCACTGACTAAATTTGGGTCACCTGAGCTGCAGTCAGGACTTTACCTTTCTATACCTCGAGCTGGACTCGTTTCACCATTTATTGATCTACTACCAAATTCTTCCTAATACTGAACAGACAGTCTTAAATGCTCAGTCATGATTTTATTCAGGTTGATAGCCTCCATCTTTAGTTTAACCCTTTATGATTATGCCTGTATAAAGCTGTCTTACCTCACCCTTTCCTTCCAAAATGTGACCACAGTCTCCAACCCAAAGGAAGGATTTGTTAAGGCAAATAAACTATTTCCATAGCTCACAACATATCCAACAATAGTTTTGTGACTATATCCTACCTATCATTGTGTTAAACTTACATCTCAAAACTAACATGAATAAATGAATGCTATTAGCATCCACACCCGATAGAAAAATATGACAGTAATTTGATTGGATGATTTCATCCCAGACAAAAGAACAAATCAACCTAAATTCAGTGAAGATGAAATTTTGTCTCCATAACTATGGGTGACGTCATCCTGTCAGTGGGGCAATAACCAGAACTACAGGTGTTAACTTGTGTTACCTTTTTATTCTAAAATCTGTAGGAACCAGATTTTAAAATAAGGTAATAAAAAAATAAAACTAACACTTTGCCCCTTCATATCATTTGAGAGATAATTATTTCATCTGTATATTAGGTGTACTAATAAAAAATTACCCTACAGCTTCCTATGCAAATGAATGGTGCTTAGGACCTGAATATGAGATAACGTGCTATTCATTAGGATGCAGTCTTCCTTCTCCCCAGTCACAAAGTAAGGTCTTGCTTAGCCAACCACTCCCTGGTAATATACCTCCTAAGCTGCAAGGTCAGAAAATATGATTTTGCACTAAACCACTAAAATAATGCTTATATACAAAATCATAATGTGTGCTGGAGAATCCTAGCCTGACCACAAAACCTGAAAACATTGTGGCAATGATGCACTACTTCTGTTGGTTACCATTGTATCCCTATGGAATAATTATTGCCCCAGCTGCCACTTGCACATACTGATTCTGAGGTCATTTTACCTGAGAGTAAGGCTAACTATCAGAGACTGACCTGGGCACAGCTTCTGACGACATGCTTTGAGCTGGGCTTAGGAAGTAAAGACTTGCACAGTATTTTCGGTGGAAGGTGAGAGTTTGTTTCATGGTTGTAGAAGAGCAGAGTATTCAAAGGCTGCATTGACTACATTCTTTTTGACTTGTGGAACCTCAGGAAGAGTGAGAAAGGACAATAATTTGATTGGTTAGGATATCATGATATGTCCTAAAGAAGTGTTGGACCATAAAATGCATTACCTAGTCTAAGTGTAGGGTGACACTGCCATAGAGCTTGTTAGGGTCACCAAGTCCAACTAAAGTTTTTGGTTAGAGCAGCTCCATCTTTTTGGCAGCCTTATATTGCAGCCAGGGAGCTTGCCTGCAATACCAGTTCTACACTACAGGAGGAGCTGCAGAGCAGTGAGGTTGAATAGCATCACAACTCCATCTGTATGACAACCCTGGTATTTCAGTCAGGAAGCCAGTCTGAAATAATAGCTCTACAGTACAGGAGGAGCTGTACAGCAGTGAGGTTGTACAGTGCCACAGTCCATCTGTAGGATGGACTGGTGAATGCAGGCATGACAGCCAGCACTGTCATTATGCCAGCATTTACCATGTCTGAGACGTAGGACTAGACATGGGGTCAATAACCCACCAGGGAATGCAATCTTTTTTTTACTGTACCTGTACAAAGAAAGGTTCTGGGAACAGATTGTTCCACCCACAACTGCATATTCACATATGCAGTCCTAGGAAAGCCCTCAACCCCTGATACCTGCAGTAGAGCTCAACCTGAATGTAGAAGTAAATACTGCAGGTAGTCCATTTTTCTATCCCATAAATCTTGTAGTACATAGTTCCATGTACAACTGGAGCTTCTGCCTCACTGTGAAGCCCATTTATTTCAAAGGTCCTCACCACTGATTTGATCTTATATACCATTAAGTCTTACCAATATACTATGCTGAAGTATTTTGGCAAGGCAATCCAATTCCCCATTTGGAATCAGGTCCAGAACGCCACCAGTGCCATTAACATATACTGAACAGGGACTAGCATAATCTAATCTTTTGGAATCAGGTGTGGAGTAACACACAAAGTTGGGCATATTATTCCACATCCAAACCTTTTGGAATCTGACCCTTTGTAATGGTGCTCACAGCAAGGTGATTCATAGCACACCAGACAAACTTGCAATATTATGTATCCAGGTAGGAGAAGCAGATTTTTAATAGCAGTAACAAAATAGTAACAAAATTATTTACAAAAAATAATGGAAGATAAAGTTCATACCTAGCCAGGTGTATCAGGGGAGAAATTCTTAGCAGCATGCCAAATTTCTACCTTAGTATGGTGGCCACACATACAATAAATATACAGCTTTAAGTATATCAAAATACAGCTGATGTAAGAAGATTACCCAGTTTCAGGATATGAAGCTTTCAATTTTGCTGTTTGCTGTTGATAATGTCCTCTTATTTTCAAGACCTAGTGGAATCCAATGTGCATTAATATACTTCATAGGTAAATACTAGCCTATCAGTCTACAAACTGTTACAAGCCTAGCCACTTACCAGTGGTCAGCACCAAATCCTGTACTTTTTTCCTGTGAGTTTAGGATGTTAACCATTATGTCAAACCTACCTCAGTGCTGTGTTGAAGTGGTTTGGATTTTAAAATCAGCATATTCAAATCAGATGTCATCATTCTGTTATGAACAATGTTTTTTTCTCTCCATATGAAGGGGAAGCAGGTACCTTAAGTGGAAGAGTTTTCTTGGGGTCTTCTACATGAAGAATGACATAAAGGACTGAGGCGGTATCCAGCAGATTGGTACAGTGACAGCAGTGCTGCAGGCATAGCATTGGGCTGTTATGCTGAAGCAAGAAATGGATCGTAGGCTCTCAGTTTGCTAGTCTATGCTCCCAAACTCACTTATAATCATGAGCTGGGGGGATATCTGAAGATTATGGATACAAATGGTAGAAATGAGATTTTTCCTCAGTGCAATTGGCTCACTCTCCTTCAGAGAGATTGAGAAGTTGAGCAACAGCAGGGTTCCAAGGAGTACAGCTTCTCTGCTTCTCAGATTACAGAGGAGTGTGTGAGTCCATTCAAATAATTTGGATACTAATGAAGATGCCTCCTTGAGTATTTTTCATTGGATATCTATCAAGTATAACACACAGACAGCAGGACATACAGCAGTTCCAGGACACTCTGAAAGGATATCTCTTAATATTGTGACCCCTTTCAGAGAAGTGAATGGCTGACCACTGTCTTATGACAGCATTCATTTTTTCCTCCAAGAGTGATATTTTATACTACTAACCAATTCTCCGAATCACTCATCAGTGTAAATCAGGAGCCAATGACATTTTTGGGGGAGCAAATGGTTAATTAGTATTAGCTACTCTCTCAAATTGCCACATTAGCATGCAGTTCTACCACTGAGACTGCACTCCATGCTGAAGCTTCCTCTAGTGGGAAACATCAGTGGTAAGGTGGTCTGTCGATCAGAAATGCTTACCATGAGCGGGTAATCACTTATATTAAGGTTTACGTTATGACTTTCTACTCATGGCAAGCCTTTCTGAACCCCAACCATACTTCTTTGGTTTCCTTAAGTAACAACTCTAGAAAATCCTTAAGTTTGGTCATATAGTTGGGAATTCTGTTGATAATTATAATTTTCCATTGAGAGATAATTAAGATAAAACATAAATGACTGTACATGGATAAACAACATGGTGACACTTTCCCTTATTAAATTTGTCACTCAGTTTATTGAAGACATACATTTTAAATATTTTATAATATATACAAATAATGAGTAAAATATAAAGAGTTAGATTTGGTAAATATATTAAGGTGTTTAGAATTCAGTGCCTCTGTCTTATTTCTGAATGTTTTTCCTGATGATGAAATTCTAGGATCTCTACTAATTATAGTATCTTCTCTGTTCAGGATACAGTTCATATCCCCCTCTAAATATCAGGCTATGCTTCATGTTACTTAGCAGCTTACTTAAGTACTTCTTGGCAAAGTTAATCCCGAGTCTTGGTATCCAGTATATTTTTACTGAACTTAAGAATTTATTTTGATATCATGACTAAGATCAAAGAAAACATTTGTTTAGTATGATTATATGTGCAGATCAGTCACTTCTCTTTAATGGAGATATATATATATATATATATATATATATATAGAGAGAGAGAGAGAGAGAGAGATTAAACTAGTGAACAAAAGGGATTCCATAAAATGTAAGTTTTCCAAATAAAATATGTTTACAAGCAAACTGCTAAGTAATTGGACTCTCAAAAGCCAATATGAATCCCTGAAAACATAAAAATAGTTAATAGTCCCTCAATTATTATCCTTCTTACCCTCAGTAAATTCGTTCTTGCATTATTTCTATGCAATGTCTTTAAAGTGCCCTAATTATTAATTATTCCAGTAGGAATGTTCTATCTCACATACTGTGCATTATTTAGTAGACCTGTATGTGCATGCAAAACTTATAAAACCAAGCTAAACCACTTGTTCTGGTTACCATATTTATTATGGATCTCACATGCAAAACTTATAAAACCAAGCTAAACCACTTGTTCTGGTTACCATATTTATTATGGATCTCACATGCAAAACTTATAAAACCAAGCTAAACCACTTGTTCTGGTTACCATATTTATTATGGATCTCACATACAAAACTTATAAAACCAAGCTAAACCACTTGTTCTGGTTACCATATTTATTATGGATCTCACATGCAAAACTTATAAAACCAAGCTAAACCACTTGTTCTGGTTACCATATTTATTATGGATCTCAACAACTTAGTTTTGTCTGCTAGTGTAATATTTATATAATGATACCAATAAAGGCACATAGCAATAAGAGTTTAAATACCTTGGTATCAAATACACCACAAATCACATAATGTCTTTTCCAGCCATTCAAGCAGAGTATACATCACACATAGAAGGAGAGGGAAACATAAGGGTGGGATACATGAAAATATAATAAAAAAGATAACCATATACAGACATTAAGGAGTTACTAGGCTAACCTATCATTCATCCATCAGCCTAAATAAATTCCGTACCAAATAATGTTACTTTGAGATAGCTCATCCAAACCACTTTGAGATAGCTCATCCGAACCACAAAAGGAGGGGGAGTTTCCATATTTATCAAGGATATCCACACCTCCAGGTTAGTGGCATTGCACGAAGTATCAGAAACCATCCATGTGCAACTGACAGTGGGCAAGACTGCTTTTCAGTTTATAGCATCCTACAGACCACCCTCTCAAAGTCAGGAATCCAACTCGGCTTTCCTGAAAACATTGGAGAACATGAAGATCTCTCCGAACACCATTATATTGGGCGACTTCAACTACCCAAACATAGACTGGGAGCATTACTCAAGCCCCAGCACCTTAGCCCAAAGGTTCCTGGAATTTATAAACTCAAATGCCATGGAACAACTAGTCACCACTCCCACAAGAGGGGAAAACATACTAGACCTGATCATTACCAACATGGGGACTCTATACTCCATACCAGAAGTATATCCCTCATTAGTAAGATCAGACCATAAATTAATTTCACTGGATATCCACATCCCGATCCCACCCCCAGCCCAGAAAACCACAGTGAAAAACTTCTCAAAAGCGAACTTCACACTTCTCAAAACCGAAGTGGAATCCTTCAAGGCCCCAGGGCCAGTGGAAACTACGGCCCAAACTGCAGAATCCTATATAAATGCATTCTACGGACATCTCCAGGAATGCATGGATCATGCTATCCCAAACAAAATCAAGACCCAATCATCCAAAGGCAGGTGTCCAGTCTGGTGGACATCAGCCATAAATAAACTGTACAACAGAAGGAGGAAGCTACTACATGATAGAGCAAAATCCCTAAAAGGGAAGGCATCTCTGATCAGTACTAGCAAAAAATTACAATCCCTCATAAAATCCTCCAAGGCCAGCTTTGAGAGAAAAATTGCACAGGACACTAAAGACAATCATAAGGCTTTTTTCAGTTATGTTAGGAACCTGGGATGCAACTCCCAGACTTGTTCTGAGTTGATTCTAAATGACAAAAAATACACTGAACCCACAGACATCACCAATATCCTGGCAGACAGGTTCAGTGCAAACTTCTCCACCCCCCCCCCCAAAAAAAGAGCAAGTATCTATCCCGGCAGAGTGCAGCCTCCCAAACATCTCTGATGCTCAGGTGAAGGCCGCCCTCTCCAAAGCAAAAAACACTGCTTCCATGGGACCAGATGGCATCCTGGGTTGCGTCCTACATGAACTCCAAGAAGAACTAATCCCTCAAGTAAAACTGCTATACAATCTCAGCCTCACTACAGGATATGTGCCCAAAGAATGGCGTACAGCAACAGTGGTCCCACTCCACAAAGGTGGCGCCTCTGCGGACCCTGGAAACTATCGCCCCATAAGCCTGACTAGCCTAGTCTGCAAGGCTATGGAGAGGATCATCATGGAACTCATAAACAAAGACATTGGGGACCTACAGACACTAGATCCTACCCAATTTGGCTTTGTCAAGGGCAGATCCTGCCTTTTGAACCTGGTTGACTTCTTCAAAACAGTCACCAAGGCCATAGATGAAGGGAAGGTAGTCCACACAGCCTATCTGGACCTCGCAAAGGCATTTGACATAATACCCCACTCGGGCATCATAGATAAGCTATCCAGCCTAAATATAAACCCCTATGTCACAAGATGGGTCACAAACTGGCTCAAAGACAGAACACACAGAGTCAGAGTTGCTGGAACCATGTCAGACTCGAAACCGGTCACAAGTGGCATCCCACAAGGTTCTGTCCTGGGACCTCTCTTGTTTGGTATTTACTTTTCTGAGGTACAGGCCAACGTGGGAGGACTATGGCTCACCAAGTTCGCAGATGACTGCAAACTGTGCACCATAATCGACTCTCCAGCTGACACAAACATCCTTCAAAAAGGTCTCGCAGAGACGGATAACTGGTGCCAGAGCCATGGCCTAAATCTAAATGCCAAAAAGTGTATAGTCATACCCTTTGGCAAAAACAATGTGCCCACAAATTACCACATAGGTGGTAACCCATTAAGTACAGAGAAAGTAATTAGGGATCTGGGGACACAAGTTGATAGCAATCTCTCCTTTGACAACCACATTGCCAAAGTGGTTAGAAAGACCTTCTACATAGCCCACCTCATCATGAAAGGATTCACATCTAGATCAAGAGAGGTAATTGTGTCCCTTTATTCATCCCTCATCAGGCCCATCATAGAATACAATGCCCCCTTTGGGATGTACCTTACCCGACACCTGCAGCAATTAGAAAGACCCCAAAAGTACCTCGCCAGGAGGATAAAGGGACTCAAACAGATGCCATATGCTGCTCGGTTAAAAAAACTCCAGCTCTACTCAGTTGCATACCACCTACTTCGAGGCGATCTATGCCTGACATATAAAGCTATGTCCAACCCAGAATTAATGGACATGCTCCACCTCAGTAAATCTAAATCCCTTAGAGCCATGCACTCGAGGGACTTGAACCTCAGCACAGAAATAAATAGAACATGCTGGAGGGACAGATTCATAACCCAGAGGCTTCCTTTGCTCTGGAATAGAATTATGGCCTGAAGTTAAATGCCAAAAAATGTATAGTCATACCCTTCGGGAAAAACAAGGTAACCCCAAGCTACCATATAGGTGGCAATCCACTAAGCACAGAAGAGGTTATCAGGGACCTGGGGACCCAGGTTGACAGTGGCCTTTCTTTTGACACTCACATTGCTAAAGTGGTTAGAAAGACCTTCTACATTGCCCACCTGATCATGAAGGGATTCACATCCAGATCTAGTGAGGTTATTGTTCCCCTGTACTCTTCACTTATCAGACCAATGATCGAGTACAATGCCCCATTCGGGATGTATCTCACCCGACATCTGCAGCAATTGGAGAGACCCCAAAAGTTCCTCACCAAAAGGATAAAGGGACTCCAAAATCTGTCATATGCTGCCAGATTGAAGAAACTCCAGCTCTATTCAGTCGCATACCATCTGCTCAGAGGTGACATGTGCCTGACATACAAGGCCATGTCCAACCCGGAATTAATGGACATGCTCCACCTCAAAAATCCAAATCCACCAAAACCACTAGAGCAAGCGACTTAAACCTTAGCACGGATATAAATAGGACGTGCTGGAGGGATAGATTTATCACTCAGAGACTCCCTATGCTGTGGAATAAAATCCCGGTCCATGTGAGGCAGAGCACCTCGCTGACTCTGTTCAAGAGAAATCTAGACCTGTGGATGGGAGATCGTAGGTTTACCCCGGGAATCATCTCTGTGTCACTGCTGGACAGAGGCACAACAAACTAATGGGCACAGTATTTTTTCATATAAGGGGTGCGTAAGCCACAAAAATTTGGGCTAGGCTTATAAATGCCTTAGGGCAGATAGCCTAGTATAAACCTATGAACCTATGAACCTAATTCGTGTTAGGCAGAGCACCTCACTGACTCTCTTCAAGAAGAATCTTGATGAGTGTATAGGGGATCATAGGTTTGTCCCGAGAATTACTTCCGTGTCACTATTAGATAGAGGCACAGTAAACTAAACTTTAAAAAGGGCACAGTATACTCAAATCAAGGGGTGGCATAAGCCAAACACAATCGGGCTAGGCTTATAAATGCCCCAGGGCAGATAGCCTAGTATGAACCTATGAACCTATGAACCTAAGGTCTTCAGTCATTTCTTCTCTCCTCCAATAACTCTTCTCTGATGCTCTTCCCACAATGCTTCTTGTATTACTATTTACATTGAAAAATATAACTATTTAATAAGACTAGACATGAAAGTAGCCCGAAGCAGCAAAGTCCTATTTATCTTTGTAAACTGCTATCAAGTTTCATACTACTCCAAATATAACAATTGTAGCAATTCAACAATGGCTAACAGACATATGAATATAACAAACAAATAACTTTTTACTTAAATAAACAGATTAGTTTCCTCATATTTACATTCTTTCCATATATTTGTCTCTTCTTGCTCTTTCTCAAGACTTTTTGTTTCATTTAAAACTTAGACTAATAAATGTGTTGACTTTAACAGCAGGCAAGTTAGTTTCAAGTTTAATATATAGTTTTTTATTACAACTTTCAAATTTCCTTTTTGTCAACAATATTACTCTAATATAAGAACTTGCAGTAAACAATGTACATTTATACATCAAAGATGTTTACATCCTGTTAGTGTGTTTCTTCCTGTATATAAAATTTCAATAACATATTAAAAACATGTTCATGTCTATTAAATCACTGCCACACACTTTAACATTTTCTGAACTAGTTACTAACAACTTAGGTTTATTCTGTGTTAAATTAAAAAAATATTGAGATAGATTTTGGTTCTGCCTTCTCAGCTTTTCTGTATTATATTATCTTTATACCGTTCCTCTTTATTATTATGGTAAAGCTGTCAGATATATATATTTTTTAGTATCCATGTTGTGCAGGGGAGAAATATTTCCTACATTTCACAGATAAACACATGATTTAGAATCATAACCTGGTTTAAACATTCACTTATATTATAGTGAATAACTTAAAAATGCTAGCCAGATAAAGTAGACATTGCTTCTAGACTGATGATTATTACTATACTAAAATGATTATAATCTGGTTCTGATTGTTAATTATTCCAGTAGGAGGATAAAAACTATCAAATGACAAGAAGTTAAAAAGTATGCATGTACCTGATATACATGTTGCCAAGATTCCACGAGCACTTCAAAAGGGGATCTGTATGGCTAATATCCCATTTTAACATACCTATGCAGGGAAGGGGTCTCTACATTGTAATGAGTTTGGAATCACCCCCCCAAAAAAGAATTTCAGATTTTATTTATTTATTTGATATATGTGTGTGTGTGTGTGTGTGTGTGTGTGTGTGTGTGTGTGTGTGTGTATGCTTGTCTATATATATATATATTTATTTATATATATATATATATATATATATATATATATATATATATATATATATATATATATATATATATATATATATATATATATATATATATATATATATATATATATATATATATATATATCTATATAAATATATGTATGTGTGTGTGTGTGTGTGTGTGTGTAGTATTCTACACTGAAAAAACTAAATATTGATGTCCCTAATTTCAATATAAAAATGTTGAAAAATTGTAACATTGACAGCTACTCTGCATGCTCCGGGTATAACCACAAAGCAGGCAAAACCAAAAGTAAGGTTCAGTCTTTCAATGCAATGGGAAATAACATTAAGTAGATTAAAATTCTTTAGGATCCATGTAGCAAGAAAAGTGACCATTGTTTCCCTCCATATTTCTGGAATGCCGTATACTCTGAAGTTATTTCTGCATTCCCTGTTTTCCACATCATCTACTTTCAATAAAGAGAACGTTATCATGTTTTAGTAAAAATTCAGTCTATGCTTCTTCTCCCAGCACGCCTTCCATGTCATGTACAAAGGAATCAGTATTACCAATTTGGATGCCTCATGGTTGCACTAGGTTTTTTAACAACTCAGTTGGTTTGCTGTACTTCCTTGAACAAAGTCTACTTTGGTGAAAAAGTGTATCAAATTTTCAAGGGCAAGTCTTACAAAGTAGAGACCAGATGACTGAAGTAATATTTTAGTGAAGCCTTATTTGAAGTAAACTTTGAAGTAATCATGTTTCTTGCTGATCTGAATGCTAATGTTGACAAAAAAAATTCCAAAGTATATGTGTGTAATCATCATTAACCCACTTTTTCCAATTTTCTATGTGGGGTCAGGGTTGAGCATCAGCTGTTGCCATCTCTGTTGATTCAGTGCCATTCTCCTAACCTTTGGCTGTCATACCTTGAGTGCCACAGGTCTTCTGTGCACAGTCCATCCACCTATTTGCTGGATGCCCTCATTTCCTCTTGTCTTCTTCCTGTCTGTCCCAAATCTTACTCAACAGGTCATCTTCTGCTTTTCTACACATGTGCCTGAACCACCATAATCTGTTCTCTTTGAATCTTCTCTGTAATTGGAGTTACAATGTGCATCCTACCATCATTCTTAGGCAGTTCATCTCCATCACCTTTAGCTTCCAAAATTGCTCTGCCATTACTGCCCAGGTTTCTGTATTATAATGTAATGCTGGTCACCCCACTGCTTTGTGCACCTTGCTTTTCAGCATTTTTCTATCATACACTACCCATGGCATACTGTGCCAGTTAGCTCCAGCCCCTCAAATTTGAGCTTTGACCTCCTCTTTCAGGTGACCCCCTCCCAGATACTTGAAGTGGTTAACCTGTTCCACTATTTTCCCTTCTATCTCACTTCTCAGCTTCTTCTGATTTCCCTATTTGCTGCTGTTACAGATGTCTTATCTGTACTCAGATTCATCCCATGTGCCTTCAGCTTTGCAGTCCATTCCCTATCCTTTGCTGAAGTTCTTGCTACATTTTCTGTATGTGTGTAAATTAATCCAGTTTGGCACTTATACAAGAATGTTCTTTCAGATTAAGTCAAGAAAGGTTTTCCTATCAGAAAAAATATTCAGAGCAACTTCAAAGTATAGCTACTAGTCAGCCATGTTATCTATCTATCTATCTATCTATCTATCTATCTATCTATCTATCTATCTATCTATCTATCTATCTATCTAATCTGTATGTACATAAAAGCCAGATATCAGCAAACACTTTACTGTAGCTCAAACAGCAGTTCAGTTTGTCTTATATAAACTAGGGCTGTGCGTCCCTTACACCACAGATAATATGGCTTTGCAAGTGACTTTCCATGTTATATTTCTCGCTAATTGTTGAAGGTTAATTTCCATACTATGGTATCATCCATAAAATATACAGAAACATTCCTAAGAACTAGAGTCAGAGGCTCCCTACCACCATGCAGCATTGTGCTCCCATACTGTTTTAAGTTTTCTTGTGTAAATGCAGGTACTTGCATTCTAATTTCCCCCGCATATCTGTCTCTCTCCCAAATCAGCGGAGTATACTTGATGTAGAAACTGGAAGTGGTAGAAGGACATTTTATATTTGTGCATCACATAGTTTTATAATTTATGGAGAAGAATTGTGCAAAATGTAGTCACATGAGAATGAATTTTAGCTGGAGATATAGCCTAATGCATATCTGGAAAAATGTTGTTAATGTTTACAATCAAGCTAAGCTGTCTCAAGGCATATCAACACATAGTAGTATACAAGAAATGTCCCTTACAAAGTGAGAAAAGTCCTGTGAATGCACAATGCTTCTTTCCTCATCCAACCTCTAAATGATATATGGCTCTTTATAAACCTAGGTTTCTCATGTAGGAGGAAGTAAAATGTTAAAAAAAGTCTTGGCCTGTCTTTTTATGAGGGTGGTAAAGATTAGTGTTTATTCCTGAGTAATATATTATGCCATTAACATAGACATCATTGTGCAACTCAGACTGTATCCTAACAGTCAAAAATCCAAATAGAAAACTGAGTGTACTGAAGCAATTAAAGAACAATGTTTAAAGGTAAAGGAGAAAAAAGAACAAAGGCGAAAACACTTTGACATACACATTTCAGCTATTCGGGATATGTCATGGTAAAACATTTCATTCACTCAATACACTATAATGAGCAGAAAAGATACATTATAATACAATAGATTGCTTCATATTATTTCTAACAATACAGTACCTGTGACAAGCTGTCACTTAAAGTAACAAGGTTAAGTAAAAAGCATGTGGCTATAAAAGGGCTAAAGCAACATTTTGATCATAAATTTACTGTAGAAATTTTATGAAAGGAAAACCGAGTGAAAGAAAAATATGAAAATTGCCTATTATTCTTTAATTTTTCTGGCATCAGACCTTTGGCTAAAGTTGTACTGCAAATGTTATTTGTGCTTATTTAGTTATATATTTTCGTAAAAGGTTCTGCAAATTTATTAGTGTGATTTAAGCCATTAAATCATCATAACTGACAGACCATTCAACTAGCATGCACATATCACTTTACAATATAGAGAACAGGCCATCTCAGAAATGTAGGGCTGGAACAAGCAGAGTGTTAAACATAATTGCCTCCTCATTCTGGATAATTTATACAGTAATATATTAAAAAGATAAATTTTTATTTTTAATGGAGTGAACCCCATTACCAAAAGTTTTGTTTAGCTGACTTGTAGAGTATGTAGATATAAATGGACAAGCAAGGACTCAAACCCAGGATTACAGGATGAAGTACATTAGCAGCTTGTACCATTAATCATCTGAGGCAAACAACAAGAATTGTGTCTTATTGTGAACCATATCATATGAAACCACTGTAAACCACTTTACTGAGAATCATTTTGCTTCACTCTCTGGTCTTTCTAGTTCAGTTCATTGCCATATAGCCTTCTATTTCATAAACTGGATTGACTGTATACATTCTATATCAGGGAAATAACTAAAAGGAGGTTTCTCAACCTGATCCTTCTTGTTTGCTACAGTGTAACACACCCTAGAATTAGTGCTGTGCCTGAGTCTTTGCTCTGGTGGTGGTGGTGGTGGGGACACACTGTACCTTAGTTAAGAAAAAAAAATGTTGGTATGGCAAAAGTATTTACTGTGTACTAAACTATGTTGATGTACTGCAATTGTCTGCTTTATTGTGCATGTTAAATAGAATTTATTGGTGTTTTCACTGTTTACAAAGCTTTTTTGTTAGTTTCACTGTTTGTTAAGTATTTACTGGCATTTTTCACTGTTTTTAAGCTACCTGTTCTGCTTGTTCTGGTTTTTCTGCCAAGTGGTGTTTAAATAACTAATCTAGTGTCTGTTTAAAAGATTCTTTAAAGCTTCCTTGCTGATTTTCTGCTGTTGTAAACATTTTTTTAGTATCTCACTGCTGTTTTTCTGCTGTTTTAAACATTCTCTAGTGTTTCTCACTGAAACTAGAGTAGCTAGTCTCTGTAGCACTGTCCAGATACAAGCCTGCTGCTTCTGGAACTGTTCGTAGTGGTTTGTTTGTTTTGAACATGTTTTCTAGCCCATCTTGGATTGGAAGAGGCCTCTCTACACTTTTGTGAGAGAATTGTGCTGACTGGGACTTATCTGGTAAAGGGAGGCCAGTACAGGGCTTGGAATAAACATCCCCATTGGTCTTCTTGAATCTTTTTAACTTTTTTTTTCACGTTTTTAGCTTCTGGGATTTAGGCCCTGCATTTGAGCATGTTTGCTCATTGTGCGGCCCCACGCACTGACATACAGTTGTGCACTAACGTTGGGCGGTAAAATTCAACACCACCCTAGGAGACATCAATATAAATTGGTTATCTCTAACATCTGACTCCCCTAGTGGTTCCATAAACATACATGGCTTCACACAACTAATATTTCCTCCCACCCACTTTAACAAACCTACCAACTCCAGCTGTATCATTGACTGGGATGTTGGTCTCCAGTCCTGATCTTTATCACCACTCCAAAACTCTACCTGACTCCATCAGTGATCACTCTCTGATATGTGTACAACGATTCTCCCTCCACACTCATCGGCTCCATAAACTCAAAAACTATCATAGCCTCAGCAACTTCTACCCTGACCCTTTCAATGACATGCTATCCTCTATTTGCTGGTCATTCCTCTCCTACTTACCCCTAGATGATGCATTTCAAAAATTGATTTCCATATTCCTAAAACATACTCAGATCCATTAGAGTCAAACCTCTCTCCTCCCCTGGCTTACCCAATTCACCCACTCACTCATACACAACAGAGACAATGCCTGGAAATTTTGGATTAGTACTAAATCTCCTACCCACCTCCAAACTTACAGACAAGTTCATAACCTCATCAAAAAAACAAGTAAATATCGACAAGAAAAACTTCCACTTAAAACCTCAAACTACCCATCCCAATAACCCCCAAAAATTCTGGAATTCCATCAATCAAATCCTTCACCCTGGTAATCCCACAAGTCCAAACCCCTGCCCAAATAACACTCCTGAAGAAACCACCACCATTCATAACACATGCTTTATAGACACCATTATCAATCTCTTACCAGTCCCTAGCTCCACTAATCACACCGTCCCCCCCCACCTAGCCAAAACAACTCCTTTTCACTGAAGCCAGTTGCCACTAGCTATATAAAAAAATCTCCTCCTGAAGCTTAAAACTTGCTCTAATTCTGTTGACAAACTACCACCACACTTCCTAAAACTTGCAGCTAACACTATTGCCTTACCCATTTCCATCCTGATTAATCGAGCAATATGAGAATCCATGGTGCCCTCATCTGGAAGCAGTTGTATAAAATACTCATCTACAAAGGTGGAAACTCCCTTGAGCTATCAAATTTCTGACCCATTGCAATTCTGTCCCCCCTCTCCAAAATGCTTGAAAAATGCATTCACAAGCAGCTACTTGATTACCTTCTACAACAAAACCTACTCACTTCCACCCACCATGGCTTCAACCCCAACCACAGTACCACTACTGGTCTCTTATCTTTCACCCTTACAATCTTCTTAGCTAGAGACAACAACAAACATGTCTCCTGCCTCTTCCTTAACCTATCAAAAGCTTTTGATACTGTCTCTCACTCCCTTCTACTCTCTAAACTCTCTAACCTTAACCCTTCCAGTTCTACCATCTCCTGGTTCACCAACTACCTATCCAACAGACTGCAAGCTGTTAAATGTCTATCAGCAAGTTCTCCCTTCCTCCTAGCCCAAATGGGAGTTCCTCAAGGGACACTTCTGCATTGTTTATTATTTAATGTCTACACTAACCACCAGTCCACTTCCTGTACTCACTTCTCCCTCATACAATGCACTGATGTCTCCACAATCATCTCCACTGCTAATACTCTCTCTGACCTACATACACTCAACCAAAAATCCTTCAACTCAGTTCAAAACTGGCTCACTAATTGCCAACTCATACTAAATCCTAAAAAGACCAAACTTCTTCTATTTCTCCCCAAATCTCTCTCCCATATCAAAGCAACCTTCACCATTACTTCACTAAACAATGCTGTTATAAATGTGGAAAACCACACTAAACTTCTCGGGGCCATTATAGACTGCCAGCTCAGATTTGACCTACATGTCCAACACTGCATTAAGAAAACCCACCAAAAACTAGGGTTACTATACAGAAACAAAACGTTCCTAACCAAAGACTCTCAAATTGAGTCTAGCCTATGCTTATCTTCTACCCAGCCTCCTCTATAGCTTCCGAATCTTAACTAATCTTCAGCCCTCTCTTTTAACTAAACTTGAAACCCCCTATAATAAGGTAGCTTGGTTTGCTGACCAGACCTCTCTCTCTCACATTGTTGCCTTTCATTTAAAGCCTTAAACTGAATAGAATTCCCCCATCAACTTCTACTTTCACAATCTCTTTTCATACACCCTATACTCCTCAGAAGTGCCAACTTAGAACAATTTGTAATATACAAACCCAAAACATCTATGGGTCAAAGCCTCTGCAGCTATTTTCTATCCCTAGCCTGGAACAAGCTACCATTACCCATCTGACAATTAACTCATCCACATGAATTAAAAAAAAACACTCAAAGAACACCTACTATCAATGTCACTACTTAAATTCCTCTTAAACAACACCTTGCCAATCTCTACCTACCCACCTGCTTCTGACAATCAATGTATGCTCATGAATAAAAGGTCTGTAAATGCACCTACTTTCCACCTGTACTTGTTACTGCTCAAATCAACCTTAAACACATCTATGCATCCCTACCTCTCTGACCACCCAACTAGCCCACTCATCCTCATTGCCTCTTCCCCCCTTTTCTTCCTCAACCTTATCCTCCCTTCCAGTTCTCTTCACTGCCTCTTCTGACATTGACACTAGTCAATGAACTAAAAATTCTTTAATTCACTCAACTTGACATTTATCACGTTTTATTGCATTTTTGATTATTCTATTACTGCCTAGCTAAATGCACATTTTTTTACCTTGTGTATAAAATCTACTCATTTGCTGTATTACTTTTGTTTTCTTCTGACTGTTATTTTGTGCATGAATTCATCTAAAAAATGCTAGTTAGCAAATAGTTGAACTTGGGATAACTATCCTACTTAGCTTATAGTCCTTGTAAATTTACATTGAGATTATACCCCAGTCTCAAATCTTGTATACTTATATAGACTGTACTTGGGTCAGAAATCACAATATCTCTCTTCTGTAATCTTCTCATTGTGTGCTTTTATCGTAGAACATAATTTTTATTGTAGAGCTTTTCTCCCCGGACCTCCACTGAAAAAAGGACTCTTACTCAGTCGGACATTTCTGGTCAGCAAATGTGAAATAAATAAATAAATAAATAAAATAAAATAAATACATTTCCCTAAAACCCAGACAGAAATATCTATCCACCGAGCTTCTCTGTGATCGATTCTGAATAGCCACCCCTAGTGACAACAGTCGTCAGCCTAGCATTATGGACAGTTGTACTACCCTTGTTTTTTTCCTGCCAACCTTGTTGACTTGGGTCTCTTGAGGCAATGTAGCAATTGCCTCATGTACACAGACAACCCTCTATTAACAACACACTCTAGTACACAGTGCAAGAGATGTATTTTCACCAGGAATCTGCAAGTCAAGCTCCAGTCTAACAACTCACATGCACGGCCTCAACCTGGTCTGCGACATCAACAGGACTTGTTGGCGGGACAGATTTGTGTCCTAGAGACTCCCCCATCTATGGAATAGACTTCCTCTCCACATCAAGCAGAGTACCTCTTTACCATATTTTAAGCGCAACCTGGATAACTGGATAGGAAACAGAAAATATACACCTGGGATTCCACCTGTGTCCCTGCTGGACAGGGACATCGGGTGATGACTTGCCTAAACATGGGCTAAACTCTTGGCTAAGCTTATAAGGGCCTCAGAGCCAATAGCCTCATAATCTCCTATGATCCTATGATCTAGAATCCATGCTCTCTGTAATTCAAAACAGTGACAGAAAGAAGGTTGTCAACTCACCCACCACTGCATATGCTCATAGTACCACTACTCATATACATATCAATATTTATAAACATAGTACGCATCAAACATGTAAATCCACATATGCAGAGGTTCTCTCAAAAAGCTTACTGAAACACCAGAGACCTCCAAAACACAAGAATGCTACAACTAACACAGTCCCCACAGTACCCATGACACATGCAAAATCAGTGTCTCATCCACCGAGCCAGTAAGGTGTAACACTCAAAAAACTAATTTTTGTTGTCATTGGAAACTCAGTAGTAAGACACATGGATGTCTCCCTCACCAGGATGAAGAAGGAGAAAGTCACGGTCATCTGCCTGTCTGGTGCCAGGATTCTTCAGATCACGTATGCACTCAGGTCTCTCAGCAACAAGTACCGTCATGACTCTGTCATAGCTCATGCTGGTGTGAATGACCTGAGATGTACCTCACTGGACTATATGAAGAGAGATATGGTTGAACTCTATGAGTATGTTTCCCAGGCAGGTATGTCCCTAGCCTTGAGCAGCATACTACCCTCACCTAGAATGATGGCACAGGATAAACAAAAATGATTGATTTCAATAATTAGCTCAGTTTGTAGTGTCATTCAATTGGGATCCAGTTCCTCTCAGTCTGGGAAGCCCTGGTCAACAAACCTTGCTGCTTTGAAAGAGATGGTTTACACCTGGCACCTCTAGGCTTTCAGCTGCTGGCAAAGGCTCTTGCCTCCCCCATTGTGTCTTTTTTAGGCAAGGTCTCAAAAACAACATTACTGACATAAAATTAACCAATAAGAACAAAATAAGGGTCATGCTGCTAAATGCTAGGAGCTTAAACCAAAAACTGCACTCCCTGGAAGCACTTCCATCACTAGAAGATGTAGATGTCTGTGCAGTCACTGAAAACTGGTTCAAGGACTCAGCGAGTACCCCGGCTTTGCGAGGCAACAATGCCTTCCACACTTTTAGACAGCAAAATGAATGTGTGAAAAACAAAGGAGGTGGTATTTCATTCTATATTAGAGATAAATTTGCCTCCAATCTAGTTAGACTAGACACCTCAGTGGAGTTACTCCAGGTCCAGGTTACAGTGGGGAAGACCCCCATTCAAGTCATAGCCAGTTATATATTTCTCTCCATGGATCTTGACACCCATGAAGCCTACTTGAGCAAATTGGAGACGATCCAAATTTTACTGAACACACTGGTTATGGGAAATTTCAATTATCTCACCATCAACTAGGAAACCTACACTAGCCCTAACTCCCTAGCACAAAAGTTCCTTGTCTTTGTTAATTCAAATCCCTGGAACAAATTATCCATACCCAAACAAGGGGAGCAAACATTCTGGATCTGGTCCTCACCAACATGTCAAACAGATGCCCTACAGCAAGTGTCGTACCCTCATTAGTTAAAACTGACCACAAATCAGTCACCTTTGAGCTGGCACTAACACCAGAACTCACAAAGGGTGAAATCAGACTAAAAAATTGCCAAGGGAAACTATACCTTCCTAACTGAAGGTATAAATACATTCCAAGCCCCACCCTAAGCTGGAAGTGGTAACTACACTGAAGCTTACTCTAAAGTCCTGTACAATCACTTGGATAAGTATATAAACTTGGCCATACTAGAAAGAATCAAAGCCAGATTCCCAAGTAAAAACAAGCTGCCATGGTGGACATCCAGTATCAAGAAATGTCACAATAAAAGAAAAAAGTTGCTGTAGAAAAAAAACAAAGGCAAAGCCCCAACAATGGAAAAGCACCCTCCTCAGCCTCAACAGGCATATAGACAACGTGTCAAATCCTCCAAGGGCTCCTTTGAGAGAAACTTAGCAAGTACAGCCAAGGAACACCATAAGGCCTTTAAAAGCTATGTATGTGACCTAAAGGGTAGGACCAAAACATGTACAGAACTAGTGGCCAATGGCATCACACACACTGACCCCACAGAGAGAGCAAACCTACTAGCAGATAGGTTTGGTGAAAATTTCACTCCCTTATCCCCTCCTAACTTACAACAAACCCTCCCCTATCTTCTGCCCAACCTTACATATCTGAAGAGCAGGTCCGCCTTGTCTAAGGCAAAAAACACAGCCTGTATGGAACCAGGCAACATCTGAGGCTGTCTTGTAAACCAGCTAAAACATGAACTAGCATCACCACTAAGTGCTCTTTTCAATCATAGCCTAACTACAGGCTTTGTTCCTGTGGAATGGAGAACAGCAACAGTTATTCCCCTCCACAAAGGTGGCCTAGCAACACACCTGGGAAATTACAGACTCATAAGCCTGACCAGCCCCATCTGTAAGGCCATGGAACATATCATTATGGACCTCATAAATAAAGACATAGGTGACCTTAAAACCCTGGATCCTACACAATTTGACTTCGTGAAGGGCAGATCCTGCCTGTTAAATCTGGTGTATTTCTTTGAAAATGTGACTAAGGCCATTGATGAGGGAAAATCTGTGCACACAGCATACCTTGACCTGGCAAAGGCTTTTGACATGATTCCACATTCAGGAATTACTGATAAACTTAAAAAACTGAATGTAAACCCCTTTGTTGTAAGATGGGTTGTCAACTGACTCACAAACCAGACACACACTATCAAAGTGGGTGACTGGACTTCAACCAGCAGACATGTTACCAGTGGGGTACAACAGGGTCAGTGCTGGGCCCCCTACTGTTTGGTATATACTTCTCAGAAGTTCAGGAGAAAACTAAAGAGTTGTGGCTGACCAAGTTTGTAGATGACTGCAAACTAGGTGCAATCACTGAATCCCCAAATGATGTCAGTATACTCCAGGAGGCTCTCACACAGACCAACAACTGGTGTATTAGTCACGGACTCAAGCTGAATGCAAATAAATGCATCATCACTCTTTGGCACAAACAATGTCCCCTTGCACTATCAAATCAACAACAATACCTTAAGTACCTGTGAAGTGGTAAGGGACCTGAACTCACAAGCTGACTGCGACCTTAACTTCGACCACTATGTGTTGAGTATAACTCCCCATTTGGCATGTACTGGACTAAGCACCTGCAGCAATTAGAGAGACCTCAGACATTTCTAACAAAGAAGATCAAGGGGCTCCAGTATGTGCCCTACAAAGACTTGACTAAAGTTCCTGTCATTATACTCTGTGTCATAGACTTCTTAGGTGTGATTATGCCTGGCCTACAGAGCAATCCAAGACCCAAAACTAATGAAATTGCTGCATATCCATAAATCAAACAGGATTAGGGCTACTCATTCCAGGGACCTAAATATAGCCTGTGACTTAAATAGGACAAGCTGGAGGGACAGATTTATCTCCCACTGACTGCCACATGTTTGGAACAGGCTACAAAGTCATGTGAAACAGAATATTTCTATGACACTGTTTAAGAGGAACCTGGACGAGTGGATGGAGCACTGTAAATTCATACCGGGGGTAGAGCCCACAACCCTCCTGGACATGGGCAGTCATCACTAAATGCAATCCTAATATTGACTAGCATTTCTATGGTATTACATTGGGATGAAACGGCTAGACTTAAAATGACTTCCGGATAGATAGCATAGTAATCTCCTATGATCCTATGCAAAGTGAAGCAGTTGATGAAATATCGAATTAACATTCATTTTTTTCTCTCAGAGTCCTGTTGCCAAAAAAGTGGACTGACTAGTACAACCACAAATGTTCCCGCATCTTAAAGAACATGGAGGATTATGACTGAGTTGCCGATCATAACTAGCTTAACTACGTTTGAGACATAGATGCCAAACAATTCACCTCAACAGTGAAGCAAAGTGATGCTCAAGAGGTGATTATTGATACTGATAGAACATCATTAGTTAAGAATGCAATACTAAACTCTGTCTGTATAATGCAATTTGTTCATTGATACATTTTGGGCTAAATGAATACATGGCCCAGTGGAACAGTTGTTAGGCTCAGAGACTCCCCCCTAGCCACCATTGCACGTACCTACCATATTTCCACAATCTTATATGCATCACCAATATTCACCAGTCTTAGAAAATCGGACTTTGTCATTCTTCAAACCTGCTATAATAAAGTTGCCAAATTTGCAACAAATATGCCCCCATCGAATGCATCACTGCACTCCTCTAAAAGCTCTTGATTGGCTGGAACTTCCCAACCTCATTCTTTATAACCAACTTATAACAACCCACAAACTTCTTCACTGCCCTGACAAAATCCCTGCTCTACAAAACCTACTTCATCCAAGCACCAAAGCTAGAATTCTACGATCAAATCAGAAACTCCTACTACAGGTAACAAAAACCAATAACTCCGCCGGCACTTCCCTCTACAGCAACTCTGTTGCTAAGCAGTGGTAGAGCCCCCCCCCAATATCTCAACTATAACAACCCTCACCCCCTTCAAAAAAGCCATACAATCCCATCTTCAGCATCTTTGGTTATGTAATGGCAACACCCAGACTAATCCCCTACTAGTACTTTCAGCATACTAGTACATCTCTCTCTCTATTTCCTACCTCACTACTTCTTCCTTGCTCTACTTTCCAGTATCATTTCTCCTGTTACATCTCTCTGCTTCTCCCTCTAAGTATCCTCTTCCTTTCCTATATCCAACTGACTTTATGTACCACACACCTATAAATACTATTATTATTTACTCCCTTTGAATTATTTATCTTCCTCTATATGTCTGCAACCTTCCTGCTTACCCTACCTTTAGACCTTACCACCTACTACTCTCTATCACTTTCAACTTATTCTTTCCCTATCTATACCTATCCTCTCTCCCCAGAACCCTTCCTAACCAATCTATCATTTATACATATTTCATCCTACCAGCTATTTTATAATGTATATATATCCCAAATACTCTGAAGTATTTGATGTCTAAACTCCTTTTTAATGTATTAGTTTTCAACAGCATTATTAGTAGAAAAAGTGTATGAATACTATATATGATTGCATGTAATCTAACTGTATATCAACTGTCTAATGTAATATTTTACTGTGTACATGGAGCTTTTCTCCTCTGGCCTACGCTAAAAAAGGACATGTGTCCAGTCGGACTTTCCCGGTTAACAAATGTAAAATAAATAATAAATAAATCATAGTGACAGACTCAGTCTTAACTGATTTTAGGAGATGTTGGGGGTGCTTAACAAAAGCTTGTTAAGTATTCCTAAGGGCTTTTAGGATTGGATCAAGTGCTACGGGCTAACAACAAACAGTGCTGGCCAGAAAAGAACAGCTGTGGAAGGTTAACAGCTTTTAAAAACTGTTAGAAGTTTACCCTGCCACATTTATAAGAAGAAAGTGTGCAGGAATGATGTGTCTAACAACTTTTACAGCTCTATGTTATTCAGACATATAGTTGGTTTCTGCTTGCTGCTTGTTTGACAGCTCTAATTACTTTATCAGTTTTCAGTGACTTTGAAAACCCCTAAAACACTTCTCACACCTACATCATTTCTCCTGTAAGTGATAGTACATAGAATAGATAAGGTTCCATGCACTACAAAGAATTATTACTGAGGTCTCCAATCATAACCCTTTATTATGTATTCTAACGTGGATGCCAAGATTCACCTTTTAAGATTTGCTGCTGAGGTGAATTTCTTGCTATCCATGTTTCAAACACATAATAAGCTGATTAGGATTGGAGACCCAATCATAATCCTGTATTCTGTGTATTTTTGAAAGCTTCAGTGATTGGGTAACATAGTAGATAAACACATAATGTGTTTTTTGTCTTTCTTGCCAAATATCAGAGCATAGTCAGCACAGTCCATGTTTTACATACATATTTACTATATCCGTCATATGGCCACTGTACAACTTGCTAATTTCTTTCTTATTATAACGGATGGGGATGGATGTGTGTGTGTGTGTGTGTGGGGGGGGGGGGCATCCAGCATTCTAACAGTTTTACTAGACTTCTTCATTGACTATGACCTGATGAATATTATCTTGCTACCCTGGAAAATGTGAATTCCACCTGAGGTAGGTGAATTCTCATGATTACATGATTACAGAATGACTCTTCTAGCCAAAGCAGGGTGGATCAATGAGAGGAGAATCTTTTTATCATATATTATAATCTTCCTGAAAAGGTGCCACTTGTGGGAAGCAGGTGCTTTAATAAGTGCAATAAATATCTATAAAGGAAGAGGAAAAAGATAGTTGTAGCTGTTTTTTTCCCAAATGAAGAAAATCTCTTAGTACTTCCCATGTTGATTATCCCAATTAAAGCAAAAGCAGGTGGGAAACATGCTAAATAAATATATCTAGCTTTTTCATTTCAGAAACACTGATGAATAGCAGCTTTTAAAGCTCTTCATTTTGACTAAACTATGAGAAATCTGCTTTCACTTCACTAGCCAGACAACACGATGTATTAATATGCAGGTTTAAACATCTTTCAATGTCTCCCCAGTAGTGGTAAAATCTGTGGTATTTTAATAAGGAACTGGAATGTATTGTTATATAATGATGTGAGGAATATATTGTTATATAATGATGTGAGGAATGTATTGTTATATAATGATGTGAGGAATATATTGTTATATAATGATGTGAGGAATATATTGTTATATAATGATGTGAGGAATGTATTGTTATATAATGATGTGAGGAATGTATTGTTATATAATGGCATCAGGGACCGATTAAGTGAAAGTCCACAGATGCTCTTTAAACATAGTAAACGATTTAAAATTACTTGGAAAGATCTGACTGTATTTCAATAAACAATAAGCACAAATAGGGTACATATAAATGCAAAAGTTGTAGCCAAAGTTGCCATATCTTTGAAGGGAAAGGTATAAGAGTGAATGCACAGGAGATCAATGGTAAAACTTATTATAATGGTGTAACTAAGGACATAGCCTGTATAGCTATGCGTCAACAATGTCCAGGTTTCTATATAGGTAAAACAGAGAGAATGCTGAAGGAATGAATATAAGAACACCATTATGATATTGGTGTAAAAAAATGCACTTTTTAAATACATCGATAAACGTTCAAGACAGCAATTTTTGTTCTATGTATTGGTAAAGGTCTATAAGATCCTATGAGGTGGTCTTTCAGATGACATCATAGGTACATACTAGGCTAATTGTCCTTGCAGACTATTTTAAGCCTAGCCAGTTTCTCTTCAAAGGTGAGAATCAAATGCTGCACCTTGTGTTTGCAAGATAAACACCTTAACCATTATGCCAACTCTCACAACATATGGGAGATGCAGGAATTATGGTGGCAGCTTGAACTAGATGCATGTCGACTACCAGGGCTGAATAATATGGATTTCATTTCATATCTAGCATTTTCAAAGCCTGGTCATTAGCACGTTACTTTTACTAGCATTCCTACCAAATGCATTTACTTAT
Organism: Protopterus annectens; assembly: GCF_019279795.1. NCBI lineage: Eukaryota > Metazoa > Chordata > Ceratodontiformes > Protopteridae > Protopterus > Protopterus annectens. The sequence continues at coordinate 308,864,579 of NC_056741.1, read as the reverse complement.
TTTTGTCCGTTATATGGACGATCTATAACATGTTCATGCATTTATATCAGGACTACAATTTACTTCTATATTTTTATATTATATACTTATTATATACAACTTATGATTTTTTAGCAGTAATATTACTTAAGTGTGTGAGTATTTTGTTGAAGTTTGTGATACTTGAACTATGAGCAAAAACTGGGGTGGGATTTGTAAACTTTATTTTGTTTGCACTGTATTTTTCTGATGAAGATCAATAGTATATGATGGGATGAAAGTGCTTAATGATTTTTTTTTAGTTAAGTGAAAGTGCTGAACTACTTCCGAGGTGTTTTTGTTTTATAGTCAAGTTGAATGCCTGGTCTTGTTTGGTTCTTAAAATTTCATTGTTCGTTTCCTGCCTTCCGCCATGTCATCTGCAGTACCAGGAGTCAGTGGCTCAGACTCTCGTGACATTATATTAGAAGAGCTATCCAGGGCAATGGGTAACTTAGCTGTATTGTTACAACAAGTATAACAACAGTTCTTTACCTCTTTGGTCAATAAAGTGCGAGATTCTAACAATGAAGAGGGTTTGTCAGCATTGTTTCCTAGCAATCAGATTCCACCTGGACAACATTCACTGAAGCAAGTTAACATGAAAGGTACTTCAATGCCATGTTTACAGATCCTAGACAGGACACAGTCCTATCATTTGAATATCAGTGCTTGGTTTGAACCTTGGATGGCGTTTGAGTAATGGTGGTAGATATAACGGCACACCGGAAACACAGCTGAATAATTTTGTGGGGAAAAGTGGTCAAGATATCATAAATTATAGATTGAGAATGGGGACTTCTTGGAGTGCATAAAGAAAAAAATTGGTTCCAAAAGGATTCCAGTGTTGGAAATATCCAGCAAGGATGACAGACAAGCCAAACCTACACAAGGAATTATTAACCGTATTTGACGAAGATGGATGTGAGCTGATGGAAGTTTTGATTACATATAACAATCAGGAGATGGAAAGGTTAGTGGCAGAAATCATCAAGTTAGATTGGAATATCACAAAAGACTTGTTTCCTACTTTTGAAAATAGATACCATAGTATTTTTCAGAAAGCTGATAAACCTTGTGATGAAATTAAAAAGATGCGGAAAAGAAACTTGACAGGGCTAGAACTGATTACAAGGGGAATGCATATCCCAAACCCTGCAGGAGAAAATACCATTCAGGAATTTGAGCATGGGGGAAACACACAACCTAGTCATTTGTTTTCACACCCAGTTGGGGATGATAATGAAGTTCGTGTAGCTCAACCCCCCCCCCCACCCATGCCAGTCAAAACAAATCCAAAATCAACACGGGAGACAAGGACAATTTTGGAACAATTGATCCAATCTATACAATTACAATCAGCAGAAATCGAGGAGGAACTATTCGACTTGACAAAAGAACATAAGCTTTTTTTGCAGTGGATGTATGTCAGTCTAAAAATAGTCACAAAGTAACAAACTGGCATAGAGACTTTAAAATATATAAATATAGTGATTTTCATCTGGGCGAACAAGATTCCATTTTGTTTGATAGGGACTGTACTTTTGTACATGCAAAAATAACTCATGTAAGTGATCTATTGAGTAATCTTAAATTGTTTACCAGAAAGTTAAATTTTAAACTGCTGTTTAATGAACATGGGGCAGTATCCACTGCTTCAATTACACCATAGCATAGCAGTTTATTCAATTCCCCACTACATCCAAGTATTGTGTTGATTGAAAAGTTATGTGACTTTAATTTTAGAAAAGTTCTTAAGAAATTGGACAGTGCTTAGTATAATTGCTTAATATTGAGTTTACTGATATTTAAATTAGTGATTTTTTTTTTTACTGCAATTAATTTACTGATTCTTGTTGGCAACAGCAGAAGGCTTTCAGGCTAGTTGTTTGGTATTGAACTTGAAATACTCATTAGCAAGTCCACACTAACATTATCGTAAAAGTGAATTCCAAGCAGTTATAGTTGCTCCTGCTCCTGGACTCAGTCATGTCGATATCATGGATCAGCACTTCCCCAGAACTTCCGTAGCCAGCGTGTTGGAGGTGGGTATCTTGAGACAGTGTAAGAATTTTCTTATGCTGTCTGATGATCATCTGTTACTCAAAGAGTACAACACATAGCATGACAGATTTACAGATATAATATCCTAGGCAAAAAATTTCACACACAGTAAACTCAGACACCAAAATTGTCTGCAGGACACCACCCATTACACCTCTCCAAGACCATCACAATGCACATAATCCATCATATGCTGAGGTTCAAAAAATTAACTTGCCTAAACCTTAAAGACCTTCAGAACACAACGCTGGCACCAAGCACACTCAGCAACGTAAGATTACCTCCTCACATGACACAAGGAGTCCTAAAGTCACAGATACTGAGCTCATAAGGCAGGCATTGACCCAGCCAAACATTCTTGCTATAGGTGTAATGCAGATGTGCCTCTGACCAGGCTAAGCAGGAAAGAGCAACATTTAGTTGTCTGGTCTATCAGATCATTCATGCAGTCAGGTCCATGAACAAGTGCCATTATGTCTCTGTTACAGTTCATGCCGATGTCAATGACTTGAGATATACCTCCCTGAACTATATGAAGAAAGCCATGATGGAGCTTTCAGACTATGGCTCCAAGGAAGGTACGACCCCAGCACTGAACAGTATTCTGCTTTCTCCAAATACGATACTGCAATATGAGCAAATATAATTAATCTCAATAACTGAGTCACGTATCAGATTAGTATGGAAAGTATGAATTACTTTGATATACAAATGACAAAGAATAGGGATAGGCATATATCTATATGTATAATATTTATCATAAATCTACTTATTCAAATTCAATATTATAGTTCAACAGTTTCCATTCAATCCACTAAAAAAGAGCAACTGTGAAAGGTCATTTGGTGAAGTTGGCAAGAATGTTCTCTGAATACAAGATCTATCTTTTAGAATGTGGCAAACTGAATAATATGTTTTACAGGAGAGGTTATCCTGAATGGTTTGTCAAACCCATCAGTGATGAAGTGATAAAAAGAAGGATTGTTTTTTATTCTCCCTGAAAAGAGAAGGGGATGCCAGGGAAATAGTAATGGCAACAGTAAAGAATTATTTGGTAGAGCTTTGGATATGGCCTATACCTCCAATCATGCTAATATTCCTAATATTTTAATTAGGAACTAGAATATATTTTTATATAATGACATGAGGGATGGGTTAGGTGAAAGCCCACAAATGATATTTAAATGTGGTAAATGTTTTAAAAATTATTTGAAAGGATTTGACTGTATTTCCATAAACAATAGGCAAAAATGGGGTACGTATAAATGTAATAGCTGTAGTCAATGTTGCTATAGCTTTGAAGGGGGAACACGTAAGTGTGAAAGGTTAGGAGATCAAGGCTAAGGGGTATTATAATTATGCAAATAGGGGCAGAGTCTATATAGCTATGTGTCAGCAATGTCCTGATTTCTGTACAGGAAAAATAAAGAGAATGCTGAGGGAACAAATGTACAAACACCATTATGATGTTGATGTCAAAAAGAAAAACATTGTACTTTTTAAACACATTGATAAACATTCATACCACCAATTTTTGTTTTATGTATTTGAACATTTTTGAGAAGAACCTGCTGGGTGGTCTTTGTCATGACATATTGGAGATGTTACAATTAAGAAGGCAACTTGAACTGGATGCACATCAACTAACTGGGTTTAATGACATGGTTTCCATGTTTAGCATTTTAAAAGTCCAGCCATTAGCACATTAGTTTTACCAGCATTGCTCCCTTTATTTGGTATTACTATCGTCAGTAATATGTTCATGCATTTTGAATGCATTTGGACTACAATTTACTTTTTCTATTTTTTATATTATATTGTATACTCGTTATGTACAATGTGGGATGTTTTAGCAGTTATATTTGTTAGGAGTGTGAGTACTTTGTTGATGCTTGTGACACTCAACCTGAGTGAAAACTTGTATGAATTTATTGGACTGCAAAAATAAAGAAAAATGATAGTTGCATTTGGGTAACTATTTGAAATGTTGGGAGCTACTAGAGCAAGTCCTGAAGTATGAAGACTGCATTGCCAAAATAATGGACTTACATATACTAAGTCCAAGATGCCATTTCTTGGAATATTCCCTTTTCTCTGAGGTATGGCAGTGTCAGAGATGGTATATATAAGTTTGAGGGGTGTGAGGGGACAAGGGACCTTTTCATATGGTACAAAAAACACGAATGAAGGAACTCAGTGCCAAGGAGCACAACCAGCTTCTTTAAATAAAATAGGCACAGAGGAGGAACCACGGAAATAACCAACACCATGAAGTTAATATTAAATATTTATTAAACCACAAAACCATGTGATATCATAAAACACTTAAGTTAATCACCACGTTTTTCGTTCACATTTAGAACTTCATCAGACATGCTAAAACAACCCCCTCCCACAATTCAATTTATACTATAATACATAATCAATTATTCAATAGGATTATTCAAGCAAAATTATACAAAAACCACAAACAGCAACTATTATATAAACAATCGACTATGTATAAAATATAAAAATAAAAATATATATTATTAAAAATACCTATGAGTAAATACCTATGAATAAATGCCTATGAAAAAACATGGTTAATAAAAACTAATAAATAAAAACTCAGCCACAATCAGTGTTTCTAGGCAACTTTCATTTGAGATGGGAAGAAACTCAATCTGTTGAACTTTAATACCATCTAGTGGTACAAATACATTACTTAAAAGTCTTTCGGCTTTTCCCAGTTAGGGGTTGCCACAGTGGAACTCTGGTCTACTAATGACTGGCAGAGGATTTTTACAGTGCCGAGTTGCCAGCTCAGTGCCCAAACTTCAAAGAAGGCACACCCATTCACATATGCACATACCTGCATGACTTTAAGCATCAATCAAATGTGGGGAGGACATGTAACCACCACACAGAAGGTGCTCCAGCTGAGAATCGAACAGGAGAGCCTCTTGCTGTGAGGCAACAATGCTAACCGCTGCAACACTGTGGCCCGGTACAAATACATTACTAATTCAAAAATTGAAAATGTGTTTGAACTAACCTTAAAAATGGAGTGATATAAAGGTAACCCTAGCTAGTCCTTATCTGTAGTCTAGCTGCCCTTAGTTTTAAAACAGGGACAAGGGAAACATGTTCATTTAGACCAGGGGGTTTACAAGCTTCCAAAATTATCTGCCAAAATACTTCCCTGTATTCATTTCCTGTCTCCCATTCACCAACCCTAGCCTCATAAGGCGCTTCTTCTAGTACAAAACATGAAAAATTAGCATCTTTACAATTTATAGTGTGCTTATATAATGCAGTATTAAGATCATTTTTATGAATATGATAAAGATACTCATATATTCTTCTTTTAAGAGCTCTTTCTGTTTTCCCCAAGTAGAATGCTGAACATTTTTTACATTCAGCTTTATAAACAACTCCTTTACTATCACAGTTTGAGAATTGTTTACCATTTACTAATCTATCTCTTCTCTTTAAATATATATATATATATATATATATATATATATATATATTCTCAGTATTTTTTTACTGTGCACACTTCCCACATTTAAAGGTGCCTTTTTTTATTAAATTCTTTTCTAGTGCGGGGACATTTTTCATATTTCTATCTCTTTTATAGGTAAAACTTAATGGCTGTTTAAAGATTGTATCTGGATCAGAAAATCCTGAAAACATCTTCCAATTTTTTTAAACAATACTTTTAATAGCAGGGACTTCACTATTGTAATTCAAAACAAATGACCCGGCGAATTTACTTCCTTCGTATTTTACCAGTCTTTCCTGCATTTCTAAGATGTCAGTCTTCATATTAGACCCTTTCCCTAAAGTAGGACTTGTCCCCTCTTTTACTTCCTTTAAAACATACATGTTCTACAATTTTACTGGGATATCTTCTATCAAAAAACATGTTTTTTAATTTAATACTTTCATTTAGGAAATCTTCTTCATCTGAAGTCATTCTGAAGATCCAGATAAATTGTCCCTTTACAATACTTCTTATTTGTTTGTATGGATGGGTACTAGTGAAGTATAAATAAGAATTTGAAAACGTACTCTTTCTAAATACCCTAGATTTAAATTCTTTGTTATTCAAATCCATATATATTGTGACATCCAAATAATCCACCGATTCCCTTCTAATATTAAATGTGAACCTTAAAAATTCAGTAGTATTATTTATAAATATTTAGCATTAACTTCACGGTGTTAGTTATCATTTCCGTTGTTCCTCCTCTGTGCCTATTTTATCTGACCTTTTCATATGTTTTCTCCAAGTCTAGTAATGCCCAGTTGGACTTGGGTCTATGTCATATGAGCGAATCGCACAAATTGTGAATGCTCATAATATCAAACATACCGGACCTTGAACTTCCTATTGTGGGGGGCTGCATCCCCCACACCCCTAGCTAAATATATATTCCAACTCTGAGTTCGCACTACAGTGAGGAAACGGCAAATATCCCATTCTTCACTGTACTCCAATCTCTAAAAAAAGCACTTCAAGGTCAGGTACATTCGATATTATGAGCGTTCACAATTTGTGCGATTTGTTCATATGATATAGACCCATTGGACTCTTTCTTCATCTCTAGATTCTTCTCAACTATATGTCTCACTGTAAATATTGGGTCAGTTGTGCCGCATACTGATCTAAATCCAAACTGCTCATCTCCCATCTTACATTCCACTGTCTGCATATCCATTTATCAGTCACCCTCTCCAGAACTTTCATGCAATGTGATAGGAGTTTGATGCCTCTGTACTGCCCATAGTTGTGAATGTCCCTTTTGTTCTTGTACACTGGCATGAGTATGCTTATTCTCCAGTCATCTGGGATACACCTTTCTCTCCACACTGCTATGAGTACCCCCAGGAGCCATTTCTCCCCTATCTCATCCAACATCTTTATCACATCTGCTGTGACCTCACCTGAGCCTGCTGCTTTCCCTGACTTCATTTTCTTTAGTACTATTCTTGCTTCTTCTACAATTGGCTCCTCTTCGTCTCTCATTGCAGGCTGTTCCTGGAGCAGTACAGCTTCAGTGGGATTTTCTTCATTCAGAAGCTGCTGGAAATACTCATTCCATCTGCCTTTGATGTCATGTGGACTGGTGAGCAGGTTGTTGCTGGCATCCATTATAAAGGGTGTCTGACTATCTTCTTTATCTTTCTGTCTTTGCCTTGCAACCTGATATAGTTTCTTTTTACCACCTAATGAGTCTCTTTCCAGACATTGGTAGAGTGTCTCTGATGCCCTTTTCTTTGCTATTGCAACTCTTATCTTAACTTCTTTGTTAGCCAAGCAGTATTCCTTCCTAGCCTGGTTGGTCTTTTCTATATCCCATTTTTTCCTGCACTCCTTTCTTTTGATGACTTCCTGGACTTCTGCATTCCACCAACTTTCCTTATGTACCTTATTTTCATACCTGGCTCGGCCATGTATCAGTTTGTAGTCCTAACACATGCTGTTTTGAGGTGCTGCCACTCTTCTTCAACTCCATTTATTTTCTCCTCTTCTTGGGGTGCTAGAGCCCTGAGTAATTCCTTGAACTGTTGTACTTTCTCTACAGTCAACTTCCAGGTCATCAGCCTGGTCTCTGTTGACCTTAGAGTCTTCTCTGACCACTGCTTGCAGCTGATTGTGGCAACCAGTGGTTTATACTGTGGGCCCATTGTTTCACTGGGGATGACTTTGCAATCATGAATTCTTCCCCAGTGCCTTTTCCTTACTAGGAGGACATCTACCTGAGTTGCATGTTGGCTACTCTTGTTTGTGACTTTGTGACCGTCTATCTTTCTGAACCACGTGTTGGCTACTATCAGGCCATTTGCCAGACAGAAGTCAAGAATGCCCTCTTTTTCTCTATTCCTGTTGCCCCAACCATGTGGTTCCAGGCAGTCCTCATATCCTGTTCTGTCTGTACCACTATGTGCATTCAATTCACCCATTATGAACACCAATTCATGTTGTCCTGCTTTATCTAGTAGGTCCTGCAACTGCTGTTTGAAGGCACTTTTTCCTCTCTATCACAAATCTGCTGTGGGGCATTTGCTGAGATTATGAATACTGCCCTATCATTACACTGAAGTCTGATTGCCATGAGTCTGTCACAAATTCTGATGATATCCCTCACTGCCTTCTGAAGCCTCTCTCTTACCACAATACCCATACCATGTGTAGCCTGTCCCCCTCCTGAGTAGTGGACTCTGGATCACAAGCCAAGTCGCTTTGCTGCACTGCCTTCCATCATGTCTCTTGGATACATAGAATGATCAGCCTCCTCCATATCATCATGTTATTCACTTCCAAGCTGCATCCTGTCAGTGAACCTACATTAAGTGTAGCAATTCTTAGTTCATGTGTGGCAGGTTGATTGATTTTATGTCCAACTTTTGCTCAACAGAGCTATCCCAGGTAACCCAGGTGTGGCAATTAGACACCAGCTGGCCAGTAGGTTATTGACCCAGGGCTGTTGGGCTTTATGGTGGGCCACACTGGCCAATAGGGACATATACACTCCTCCTATCATTAGCATGGGTCCCTGGCATAGGTCAGAGTAGGCTGGATCCTTAATCCACTTATAACCAGTAACATTTTGGCGACATTAGACAACATGACCAAATCACCTAGTGCCATACTTTACATGGCATATCTTACAGTTTAGATTTTATATGGGTTCCTATCAGTTGATCAAGTTTTCAGAAACTTGTAATTCATATGGTCAAGACCATATGACTGAGATTTTGAAAACTCAAGGCTTTTAATGGAGATTGTGATACAGTGCAGAATGGGAAATTTACCCTTTTCCTCACTGTAGTGCAATCTTGGAATTGGTATATATAATTTGCAGGGGGTGTGGTGAGTGCAAGGGGGCTTGCCTCCTGCAAAATCTTAAAAAGGTAGAGTTTTGTGGGTTTTTTTTGTGTTTTTTGATGTTCAAGTTTTTGGAAACTTGATCATATGTCCTCGACCATATGAATTTCAAGTTTCTGAAAACGTGATTGTCTGATATAGACCCATATCCATCTATAGCTGTATCTCTGTCTATATCTATATTTATCTATCTATCTATCTATCTATATATATATATATATATATATATATATGTGTGTGTGTGTGTGTGTGTGTGTGTGTGTGTGTATATAGACAATGAGCTCATACATATTTTCTGCAAACTTTATTTACATGACTTAAAACCGAATCAAAGAAGAAAAATAATTTACAAAGATTTAGCAATTTGACATTAATGTTGATGTTCAGATTTTATCAATAGAATATTCAACTGATATAATAAGCTAATCATATTCTTTTTGTGAACTGGGCTAATTTATCAGACGTTCCTTCACTAAGGCATCTTGTCTAATAATGGTTTCTGCCATTAAATGAAAATGTCATATTTTATTTATTCAGCAGTGACCTGAAATGAAAAAGCCATATTTATTTATTCAGCATGTTTCTTGTCTTAACTTTGCTTTAATTAAAACACTCAGCATGGAAGGTACAGAGGTTTTCATTATTTGGAAGAAACCAGATGCAACCATTTTTTTTTATTTCATAGATATTTATTGCTCTTATTAGAGATCTGTTTCATGTGAACAGCAACTCAAGTTTTACTTTCCCTTTGAGATTGTAATATATGTTAATAATGTCTTGACTTTATATGCCTGTCAGATTATACTGAATCATTACTTTTATGTTAAACAGTTTTTACAGTTCTTCAGTATGTCAAGCTTGA